>NC_048440.1:19859857-20159857 GCF_004353265.1 Vitis riparia
AGAAGTCCTCAGACTCCAAGCGATTCCGATCCCGCTACGGGTACTACGAGAAAGCGGTCCTCACACTAGCCAAGGCCAAAAAATTCTCATTCATCGAAGACATCCTAGAACACCAAAAACAGTACAATGAGATCTCCACCGAAGTCTTCGCGGTCAGACTCATGACTCTATATGGGAAAGCGGGCATGTTCGAGCATGCCCACAAACTGTTCGATGAAATGCCAAAGCTGAACTGTGAGCGCACCGTCATGTCCTTCAATGCTCTTTTGTCAGCGTGCGTTAATTCAATGAAGTCTGATAAGATTGATGGGTTTTTCCAAGAGTTACCGAGGAACTTAGGGATTGTCCCTCGTTTCATACAATATTCTTGTTAATGCATTTAGTGAGATGGGGTCATTGGATTCAGCACTTTCGGTGCTTGATGAGATGGAGAAGGTTGGCTTGGAGCCTGATTTGATTACGTTTAATACCCTTCTCAACGCGTTTTATCACAGTGGTAGCTATGCTGATGGCGAGAAGATATGGGATTTAAGGAATAATTAAAAATAAATATTAAATATTAAAATGAGTTTTAAAATATATTTTAAAATATTAAAATAAATTAAAAATATTTAAAGTTTTTAAATAAACTTGTGTTTTACAAAACATTAAAAAACAATTTTTAAAAACAGTTATCAACCATGGTCTTAACTGTCCATATTTCTATTCATTCCTTTAAACTAGATCAAATTAAGTGAAAAAAAAAAAGAGAAAAAAAAGGAAAATAACAACATAATGCTTCAAATAAATCATGGATTTTTGAATTCTGTATATTTACGTGTTGTTCATCTTTTATGACCCATGATTTAAAGATGAATTTTTGAGATCTTTCATTTAGATGGTTGAAGTAGTTTTTGAACGTTCTTGTTTCAACAGGCAAAGATGTCTCCATAATTAGCCTAACAAAAACAAAATCATGGTTGATTAGTCAAGTAGCTAGCTGTTTTTATTGAAAATTCCATTTGGAATTAGATTCCCACATTAATCATGGCTTTATTATAACCTAATATCAATTTAGCATCTTGTTAATTGTTAAATTAAGCATGCATAGTATCAAATTACCAATTTTGTTAAAGTTTAAGTTTGTAGGAGTTATATTCACAATATATATCATACTTTTCTAACAATCTCCCCTCACATGTAGTGGCAGAGCTAAAAACTTTTGTTAAGGGGCGTGAAAGAAAAATATTATATTATAATCATTATTTATAAATTATAAAGTAAGTAATGATATTTTATATTATTGTTAAAAACTAAATAAGTTTAAATATTAATTATAAAAATGTATCAAATTAAATGACGATGATATTAAAAACACTTAAAAAATTAGATTTTATATATATAAAAAAACTATCAAGAATATTTAGAGAAAATTTTCAAAGAAATTAAAAAAATATAAAAGGAAAAATTATTAGAAATTTTCAATAACTTTTCTCAATTTGTAGCAAAAACCTTTAAAATTATTTTAAAAAATTCAATAATTTCTATTATAAAATTTGATATTTTTCAAATAAAGGAGGTACGCATCTTTACATCTCATTGTTTTACACCTTAATTTCATTTATTTATACCTTAATCTTATTTTTGTACTTATATTGAAAAACCTTTTTTTTTTTGTATTTTTAAAAATAAAGCTTATACTTTTTCTTCTTCTTCTTCAAATAACTAAATATAAGATAGTTGAAAGTAAAATCTTTTACTTAAAGCTTATGTTTCCAATAATAAATTATTAAAACACTAGTAACTTAATGGTTAGATTTTGATGGACTTACATTATATTCTTATTTCCAAGTAAAAATATAAGTAGCTAATAAGAACTTAACAAGTATTATTTTTTATGATTTAATTAGTTAAATTAACTATAAAAAATAAGTATAGAAAAGAAAAAAATTGAGTGACTAAGAAAGAATAAGTATGAACAATATTAAATAAGATTTTATTTTATTTTATTTTTTAATTTTAGTTCAATCTTAATATGTTATTACTAATTCATGGTAAATATTTTTTTGTAATAAAATTTAATTATAATTATTTTATTTTTAAAAATTTTAAACATAAATTTAAAATTGGGGGGTGGGGCTTAGACGGCTCTACTAGTGCTCACATGCAACTTGTAGGCAAGGATGAAAATATTGGTAATCACGGATATATCGGTACTTTGATTTTACGGATATATCGGAGATATATCAGCGGATATTTTGGAAAAAAATATCGATAAACTTAAAATTGACCAAAATTTATAAAAATATAAAAAAAACTTCATAAAAATGTAATTAGAAGTATAATGATATTTTTAAGTTGTTTTATTAAATAATTTGATATATGTATAATATGATTTATCATATTTGATAATAATATTGTATGCATCGATAAAAATATGAATTTTATAAGTGTACATTTATTATTAAATTACATCTAATATTATGATATTTGATTATAATATGTATAATTTTAAAATATATATTAATATTAAAATTATGATCCATTTAATTCAATTGTATTAAATAATATAAAATAAATTATGATATATGTACAATTTTTTAATATTTAATTAATTATTAATGATATTAAAAATACTATCAATAAAATTATATAATTTTTATATTTTTGGTAATCAATTAAAAGAAAATTTTGCATTTAATTAAAAAATAACTATAATTAATTTGCTCTTTAAAATATTTTTTTAATATTTCTTTATATAATGAGTTTAACTATATATAGGTTTAGTCCATATTATTTAACAAGGGCAAGTTTGTCCGGATGTAATTGGTGTGAACCTTAAACCTTTTGGTTTGGGGTTCGATTCCCCTCATCAGCAGGAGAAAGGCCATTTTAGGGGGACTATAGCTGCTTTGACTTCACTGTAGCGCGTTTGACCCACACTGACCAGGTGATATATCGCCATAAATCACATGGAGCGTTGTCGAGGACCACAACTTGGTTTCTGTTCCCTCAAAAAATGATAATCATCTATATGCACAATATTCTAGTCTCACTATTAAGTTTGCATCCCCATTTTCCCTATATGTATATATTTTCATTAGGTCATATGCTCGATTTTCAATTTCCTGTCGTTGACAATCTTCCTTTGCAGGACGAATTTTATATGAAACATGCACAAAACCTGGAGGAAGTTAAGAGTGTACTCAATGAAGTAGGAGAAGGTACATTTGAAGTTTTGCTCATGATTGATGCCATCCAACGACTAGGCATTGACTACCACTTCCATGATGAGATTGAAGCAATTCTACAAAGGCAGTATAGGATAGTTACAACTACGGATGATTTCAGAGACAATCTTTATGACGTTGCACTTAGGTTTTGGCTCTTGAGACAAGAAGGTTACTATGTGACTGCATGTGGCCGTTTTCTTTTTCTTTTAACTATAGTTTAACCTTCTCTGATTATATATTGAATCATTTGCTTTTTGGGAATGTTAATTTTCTTGGTAATGTATATGAATGAACTGATAGATGTCTTTAACAACTTTAAGGACAAGAAAGGGAAGTTTGAAGAAAAACTAGGTAAAAATGTCAAGGGATTAATGGGTGTTGAAATCCGTGCAACGATTTATGATGAAAAATAATAGAAAAACGAGAAAGAAGAACACGCAGATTTAACGTGGTTCGACTAATTGCCTACATTCATGGGAATATGGAAGGGATTTTCACTATGTATCAAATTAGGGTTACATAGAAGCGTATTTATATTAACCCTTAGGAATGATAATTCCAAAAATACAGTTGAATCGTAGTGCGGAGGGCAACGCACAACAAAAAGAAGTACAAGCCTAAATGGAAAATGTTATCGCTCCACTTGGCTCCGGTATTTGCCCCTTTTTCTCTATATCTCTTTTCACTCAAATATGAGTCACATACTACAACAATGGGTTTGTATAGAGCTTCACAGCTAAGTGTGCACAGAGAAGATATACTCGAAGAAGCAAGAAACTTTAGTAACCAGCACCTTAATGCATGGAACACCCACAATGATCAGCATCAAGCTTGCATTGTTAGGTATTGTGGATGATTTTCGGGGAATTATATCTTCTGCTGCTACAATTCTTCGTGTCTGGGATGATTTGGGAAACGCCAAGGTAATTCTCAATACTAGTCTTTGTTCCCTTGCACCACATGATCATTTCTTGTTTTAATAAATCCAAAATAATTCTAGTGATTTCAATGACAAGGCTATCATTTTTGCTATCACGACAAACAATTATCCACATTATTTTTACTTTTTATTTTTATTTTGATAGAACAAGTGCTCATCATGTTCACAACTATAATTATTGTACTTGTTACAAACAATGAGTCAGTGACACGCCAATTCACTTTATTGGTGGTGACTCTTCTAGCCAACCACTATAGGCGGGACCCAAAAAGGTTGTACATCTTTATAAACTGTGGCTGATATCTTTTGCACTTCTATGATTGCTACTTGCCAAATGTTAAATCATTAGGAGTTGTGCACTCTTTAAAAAAAATGTTATAAGCGTTTCATTAATCAAATCTCGACAAACTCCAAGACAAAGGGCCAGAGGCTTTTGTACCGACATACAAATTCCTATTGTGTGATCATTACGGTGCCACACGTTTAAGATTTATTTGAGGTAGAAAAAATATGTTTGATTATTAAAAATTATTTTTTATATTATTAAAAAATAAAAAATAATGTATTTTAAAAAATCTTTTTTTTTTTTGGACAATTGTGTTTTGAATCCACTTGAACTCAAAAATTAAGTTTTGATCCATATAAATTCATCATTTAAGCCCAAGACCTAAAGAAAGTGTGAAAATTGGAAAGAATAATATGAAATTTTTATATTTCCAGAAATGACATTTGCTCACTACAAAAAAAAAAATAGAAAAATATTAATTTAAATTTCATTCCTTTTGTAAACCTCAATAAAATTTAATATAATTTAGTGTTTTGAAAAAAAAAATACACCATTTTCCAAAAAAAATAAATAAAATTATTATTATTATTATTATTTAAAAATCAAACATTTTGGAAAATATATATATTTAAAATTGTGTATATAAAAAATAACTAAAAATATGTCAAATATTTTTTTTTAAAAAAATGATATATTTTTAGAATATATTTTTAAAAAAATTAGTTTTCTAAAAATAATAAATTTTCAGAATAATTATTTAAAAAATATTTAACATAAAAAAGTTTGTCAAACATTGTGGTAGAAAATAGTTTTGAAGGGTATATTCATCTCTTCATATTTTATATCATTCACATCAATTATGCAACTTATATGGACCAAAACTTAATTTTTGAGTCCAACTCGATATAAAACTAAATTGTGTTGTGACTGATATCTTTTGCAGTACTATGATTGCTACTCGCCAAATGTCAAATCATTAGTAGTTGTGCATTCTTTAAAAGTCGTTATAAGTGATTCATTAATCAAATCTCAACGAACTCCAAGACAAGGGGGTCGAAGCATTTTGTACCGACCTACAAATTCCTGTTGTGTGATCCTTACGATGCCACACGTTTAAGATTTATTTGAGGTAGAAAAAATATGTTTGATTATTATTATTTTTATATTATTAAAAAATAGAAAATATAAAGTATTTCAAAAAACTATTTTTTTAATAATTTTTATTTTATTTAAAAAAAATTAATTTAGAACATAATTATATAAACATATAAAATAATTAAAAATAAAATATTAAATATTAAAAATGAGGTTTAAAATATATTTAAAAATATTAAAAATATTTAAAGTTTTCAAATAAACTTCTATTTTACAAAACATTATAAAACAATTTTTAAAAATGGTTTTTAAAAACAGTTATCAACCATGGTCTTAACTATCTATATTTCTACCCATTCCTTTAATTAGATCAAATTAAGTGAAAAAAGAAAAAAGAAAAAGAGGGAAAATAACAACATAATCCCTTCAAATAAACCATGGATTTATGAGTTTTGTATATTTACGTGCTATTCATCTTTTATGACCCATGATTTAAAGATGAATTTTTGAGATGTTTCATTTAGATGGTTGAAGCAGTCTTTGAACCTTCTTGTTTCAAGAGGCAAAGATGTCTCCTTAACTGGCCTAACAAAATCAAAATCATGGTTGATTAGTCAAGTAGTTAGCTATTTTTATTGAAAATTCCATTTGGAATTAGATTTCCACATTAATCATGGCTTCATTATAACCTAATATCAATTTAGCATTATAAAATAATTAAAAATAAAATATTGTTATAAAACAAGGACAAATATAATGCAAATCAAAGTAGTAGAGATAAATATATCTTACTTTGATATATAATATGGAAGAAGGAATCAAGGAAGAGAATTGAGAAAGTGAAAGAAAGAGAGAGAGAGAGAGAGAATGAGAGGAAGAGTTTTCTTTCTTTCTCAGGATGCTTTTACATGGGGGGTAAGAAGCCTTTTATAGGCTTCATAATATGAACTCCCATTACTCATCTTAAAGATGAGTAAATGGAGTTCATAATGACCATCAATGTGGTCATTCACTACCCTTTCATTTACAACACTCCCCCTTGGATGACCACCATATTAAAAAATTATGCCTCATTAAAACCTTGCTAGTAAAAAACCCTATAGGAAAAACCTAGTGAAGGAAAAAGAGTACAATATTCTTTTCTTGGTATATTAGGATTGTCTCATTAAAAACCTTGCCAGTAAAACCCAGTAGAACAAAAACTGGACAAAGGACAAAAGAGTATAGTACACTAACACCCTTTTACAAGCATACTCCCCCTCATGTCGATATCCTTGAATTGACGCATTCCAATCCTGTGTATTAACTTCTTGAATGTTGAGGTTGGCAATGATTTTGTGAATAAATCTGCTAGATTATCACTTGAGCGTATTTGTTGCACATCAATTTCACCACTCTTCTGGAGTTCATGTGTATAAAAGCATTTTGGTGAAATGTGTTTAGTTCTATCTCCTTTAATATAACCCCCTGTTATTTGTGCAATGCATCCAGCATTATCTTCAAATAATGTTGTCGGGTCACCTTTGATAGAGGAGAGTCCACATGATTCACGAATATGTTGGATCATAGATCTTAGCCATATACATTCACGACTTGCTTCATGAATTGCTAGTATTTCTGAATGATTTGATGATGTGGTTACCATTGTTTGTTTGACAGATCTCCATGAAATAGCAGTACCATTGCAATTAAACACATACCCTGTTTGTGACCTGCCTTTATGTGGATCTAAAAGATATCTTGCATCTGCATATCCAAGCAATTGTTGCTTTGATTCCCTTGAGTAAAATAAACCCATATCAGTAGTTCCGCGAAGATAACGCAATAAATGTTTGATACCATTCCAATGTCTTCGAGTTGGAGCGGAACTATATCTTGCTAATAAATTGACAGAAAAAGCAATGTCTGGACGTGTGCAATTGACAAGATACATAAGTGCGCCAATAACACTAAGATATGGTACTTCAGGACCAAGTAACTCTTCATCCTTTTCACAAGGATGAAATGGGTCCTTTTTCACATCAAGTGATCAGACAACCATTGGAGAACTTAAAGGATGCGCTTTATCCATATAAAAACGCTTCAAAACTTTCTTAATGTATGTTGATTGATATACTAAAACTCCATTTGGAAAATGCTCGATCTGCAGACCGAGACAAAATTTTGTTTTTCCAAGATCTTTCATCTCAAATTCCTTTTTCAAGTAATTTGTTGTTCTTGTGAGCTCTTCAGGAGTTCCAACAAGATTTAAGTCATCAACATACACTGCAATAATTGCAAATCCGGTTTCTGATTTCTTAATGAAGATGCATGGGCATATAGGGTTATTCACATACCCTTCTTTTAGCAAGTATTCGCTAAGGCGATTGTACCACATGCGTCCAAATTGCTTTAATCCATACAAGGATCGTTGTAACTTGATTGAGTACATGCTACGAGGCTTTGTATTATTTGCATCAGGCAATTTAAATCCTTCGGGGATTTTCATGTATATATCATTATCTATGGATCCGTATAAATATGTTGTAATAACATCCATGAGACGCATATCCAGTCCTTCTGAGACTGTCAAACTAATTAAGAAACGAAATGTGATTGCGTCCATGACAGGAGAATATGTTTCCTCGTAGTCAATACCAGGTCTCTACGAGAAACCTTGTGCTACTAATCGCGCTTTATATCTTATGATCTCATTATTCTCATTGCGCTTTCGTACAAATACCCATTTGTACCCAACAGGCTTTACATCTTCAGGTGTTTGGACTACAGGTCCAAAAACTTCTCATTTTGTTAATGAGTTTAATTCTGCCTGTATAGCTTCTTTCCATTTTGGCCAATCATTTCTATGTCGACATTCTTCCACATTTCGTGGTTTGGGATCTTCATCATTTCTTATGATATCAGAGGCCACTTGGAAAGCAAAAATATTGTTAATAACAATATTATTTCGATCCTATTTTTCTCCCGTTTGTACATAACTTACTGAGATCTCACAATTTTCAGGTACTTATGCCTCTTCAGGGGCTTCTCATTCAATATGTGGATCTTCAGGGGTTTCTTGTTTAATATGTGCCTTTTCGGGGGCTTCTTGTTCAATATGTGCCTCTTCAGGGGCTTTCTGCATTATTTGTGCCTCTTCTAGGGCTATAGATTTATCAATTTTAAACTGATCAGTCATTTTGATGGTCTCTTCTGGAATGCCAAGTTTTTCTTAGGTTCTCCTCTTTTTGGCCTTTGAGCCGACAGGTCTACCACGCTTCAGGCGTATCTTAGATTCATTTGTTAACTGTCCTACAGGGACATCAATCCGTGCTGGAGTATTTGCAGCTGGGATATGTGACTTTGTCACTTTCTTGGTATCAATGAATGCATCTGGTAATTGATTTGCAAGATTTTGCAAATGAATGATCCTTTGAACTTCTAGTTCACATTGATTTGTACGAGGATCAAGATGGGTCATAGTAGATGCCTTTCAACTAATTTCTCGTCGTTATTCAGGAATCGACTTTTCTCTCCCTAATGATGGGAAAACACTCTCATTAAAATGACAATCCGCAAAGCAGGCTGTAAAAACATCGCCTGTCAAAGGTTCAAGATATCTTATGATAGATGGAGAATCAAAACCTACATAAACCCCAAGTCTTCGTTGGGGACCCATTTTAGTGCGTTGTGTAGGTGCAATTGGTACATATACTGCACAACCAAAGATTCGTAAGTGAGAGATATTTGGTTGTTTTCCAAGCACAAGTTATGAAGGGGAGTATTCATGGTAAGTTGTAAGTCGAATACGGACTAAAGCTGCAGCATGCATAATAGCATGTCCCCAGGCGGAAGTAGGTAATTTGGTTTTCATTAGTAATGGTCGAGCTATTAATTGGAGACGTTTGATGAAGGATTCTGCTAAACCATTCTGGGTATGAGTATGAGCAACTGGATGCTCAATATTTATCCCTACTGACATGCAATAGTCAATGAATGTTTGAGAAGTAAATTTGCCAGCATTATCAAGACGTATTGTCTTAATTGGATAATCTGGAAATTGTGCTCGTAATCTGATTATTTGTGCAAGGAGTCTAGCAAAGGCTACGTTACGTGTAGAAAGGAGACAAACATGTGACCACCTAGTAGAAGCATCTATTAAGATCATAAAACAACGGAATGGTCCACATGGTGGATGAATAGGCCCATATATGTCTCCATGTATTCTTTCTAAAAAGATTGGTGACTCAGATATGACTTTAGTAAAAGATGGTCTGATTATCAATTTACCTTGTGAGCAGGCAGCACATGAGTATTCATTGGGCGAAAGAATCTTCTGGTTCTTTAGTGGATGCCCATGTGAGTGTTCGATTATTCGACGCATCATTGAAGACCCTAGGTGACCTAGCCTGTCATGCCAAAGGACAAAAACTTTTGGGTTGTTGAACTTCTGGTTCACGACAACATATGATTCAATAGGCTTTATAGTTGTATGATACAACCCAGAGGAGAAAGCCGGGAGTTTTTCCATTATAAGCTTCTGGCCAGATATAATGGAAGTAATGTAAAGATATTCTACATTATCTTCATTCATAGTTTCAATATGATATCCATTTCTGTGGATATCTTTAAAACTGAGCAAATTTCTTCTAGATTTGCTAGAATATAACGCATCATTTATATGGAATCTAGTTCCATTTGGCAACATTATGTTTGTTCTTCCAGAGCCTTCAATTAAGTTTGTAGTACCAGATATGGTACTTACATTAACTTTTATTAATGTCAATTCGAGAAAATATCTTTTATCTCGAAGAATTGTGTGTGTGGTCGCACAGTCCGCGAGACATACATCATCCTCATTCATCTTGAGACCAAATAACACATGAATTTCAGATATAACAAAAAAAACATGGCATAATGTAAATAACAAAGTAAATCAGATGTAAATATAAGACATAATAATATATTATTTTATATATAAAGTAACATTAATCAATGTTAATTTTTTCATCATTTATCAAATGGTCTGTTTTTTCATTTGGACCTCCAAAGAAATCAATGTCATAGTAGGTTAGGTCCAATCCATCACCATCGGTAAAGTTCATCTCTATCTCTTTTCCTTTAGCTTTTATTGATGCTTGGTAAAGGTCGACCAAATGTTTGGGCGTACGACAGGTACGCGACCAATGCCCCTTCATACCACATCTATAACAATTATTCTCATGGTTCTTAGGAGGTTTATCTTGTATACGCTTCCCATTTTCTTGTATTGTCTCAGTATTGTTCCACTTCTGGTGGTGCAATGAGGCTTTCATTTTCTGAGAATTATTACTATAAGAATCATGGTATCGGGGATTTCTTCCACGACCACGACTACATCCTCGTCCTCGTCCACGTCCACGAGTTTGGGATGATATTGCATTCACTTCAGGGAATGGTTCAGATCCAGTTGGACGAGACTGGTGATTTCTCATCAAAAGCTCATTATTTTGTTCAGCAACAAGAAGACATGATATTAATTCAGAATATTTTGTAAATCTACGCTCTGCTGCTGCAGGAGCACATTTGAGGCATGAAATGTAGTAAAAGTTTTCTCTAACATGTCTTCCTCTGTGATTTTTTCTCCACACAGCTTTAATTGAGAGCTGATTTTGAAAAGTGCAGAGTTGTATTCACTAACAGTTTTAAAATCTTGCAACCTTAGGTGCATCCAATCATATCGAGCTTTTGGGAGAATCATAGTTTTCTGGTGGTCATATCTTTCTTTCAAATTACTCCATAGAGTAAATGGGTCCTTTACAGTAAGATACTCATTTTTTAAACCTTCATGGAGGTGATGGCGAAGGAAAATCAATGCTTTTGCGCGATCCTGCAGGAATGCTTGATTTCCTTGTTTGATCGTAGCTCCAAGGTTCATTGCATCAAGATGTAATTCAGCATCAAGGATCCAAGATAGATAGTTCTTTCCCGAAATGTCAAGTGCCACAAATTCGAGTTTTGTGATATTCGACATTGTCAAATAACTTCATATATATGACAAAACAATATTATTAAAATTAGTTATAATAACTTGATAGCATTGGTATAACTTTGATTATAAACAAAATCAAATAATTTGTTTATAACTTTTAACAATATGTAACAAAACAAATCAACAATAATATAAATATGTAAAATTTTATTCTATATAAATAACTTCAAGTTTAAGATACGAGAATTACCTTCAGAGCAATTCGTGCTGATAACGTGTTATAAAACAAGGACAAATATAATGCAAATCAAAGTAGTAGAGATAAATATATCTTACTTTGATATATAATATGGAAGAAGGAATCAAGGAAGAGAATTGAGAAAGTGAAAGAAAGAGAGAGAGAGAGAGAGAGAGAATGAGAGGAAGAGTTTTCTTTCTTTCTCGGGATGCTTTTACATGGGGGGGTAAGAAGCCTTTTATAGGCTTCATAATATGAACTCCCATTACTCATCTTAAAGATGAGTAAATGGAGTTCATAATGACCATCAATGTGGTCATTCACTACCCTTTCATTTACAACAAATATTAAATATTAAAATGAGTTTTAAAATATATTTTAAAATATTAAAATAAATTAAAAATATTTAAAGTTTTCAAATAAACTTCAGTTTTATAAAACATTAAAAAACAATTTTTAAAAACGGTTATCAACCATGGTCTTAACTGTCCATATTTTTATTCATTCCTTTAAATTAGATCAAATTAAGTGAAACAACAAAAGAGAAAAAGAAGGAAAATAACAACATAATCCTTCAAATAAACCATGGATTTTTGAATTTTGTATATCTACGTGCTATTCATCTTTTATAACCCATGATTTAAGGATGAATTTTTGAGATCTTTCATCTAGATGGTTGAAGCAGTCCTTGAACCTTCTTGTTTCAAGAGGCAAAAATGTCTCTTTAACTGGACTAATGAAAACAAAATCATGATGGATTAGTCAAGTAGTTAGCTATTTTTATTGAAAATTCCATTTGGAATTAGATTCCCACATTAATCATGGCTTCAGCACTTTCGGTGCTTGATGAGATGGAGAAGGTTGGCTTGGAGGCTGATTTGATTATCGTAGATACGTACGGAATAAGGGATTCGGACTAATCAATATGTGGAATAAGATCTGGTTTGAAAATGTGCATGCAATACCACTTAAGTAATAATATTTTTTTTGATAGGTATTAAAAAATACACTTTGATATTATAGCTAGAATCTAATTGAAAACAATCAAGTGATTAGTTTTTTTACCAATATTCATGACTAGTGTTAGCGTAAACAGAATCATTAGCACCGAGGTAAAAAAGTCTAATATTAAGTCAAAAAGAAATGCAACTTAATTTGCGATGCACCAACATTAATTTTGGTTGAGAGAACATGTGAATGAATCTTAGAATGATTTTTCTTATCATGAATTAATTGGGTCTCCGTCCATAGATCATATGTGCCACACAATTCCCTGTCACTATCTCAAGTAATTCCAACATCGATCATCACCATCAGAAATGAAAATTCACATGGGCCGCTATTAGCCCCTACACTGATAGCTTCTCTATTCATGGACCCCCATATTTCTTGACATAGACTTGCAGAGACTAGATAACAACTTGAAGCCACTAAATAGTTTGCTTTTGGTTGTTTCTGGGAGGGTGAAACAAATAAAGATTTTCTGAAAGAACTGTGCAAGATGTAGAACCAAAATATATATTTCACTGAATGATTGATCATGCTTAAATTTTATACATTTATTCTATCATTTCAGCTACTGAGAGATTAAATTTTTTCCGAAGTATTACATATGTGTGGCTTGGAATTGAGGCTGATGTTGGATCTAAAGAAACTAAACAAACCAGTTTTCACATGCATATTGAATTTATTTTTATTAACTCTTCATTTGATCAAGAGGCATACGCTTGAATTCGAGTTCATCATGCAAGGATTCAAATTCCTTTTTATATGTGCATTTCCAGAACCCTACTAAGCTTGTCATTTGGCATGATCATATGAGCCTGCTTTAGATCAAATGCCTAAGAAAAGTCCTTTGTCCCCTAGAGGTGATGGACAGGTCAACACAGAATAGTATGGCTTCACGTTGTTAGAGTACATGATATACAATGTGGGTTTAAGTCTTATAAGTTTAAGTTTTTAAAAAGATTTGATAGTTTTAATATCGTATCAGAGTTTTGTTTGGTGGCTAGTAGAACTTTTCTCCCACTCAAGATCAACTCCTTAACCCCAATTGGTTCTGATTGCTTAGCACTATATGAACATCTCATGCAATAAGGGATGACTCAAACTTGGGCTAGAAAGGGCCACGTCGAAGTACTTGAAAATCACATGTTTTCGTGATTTTGGGGAGCATTTCAAGTTTTTATCACATGGCTGCAATTATGATTTCGTGACGGAAAAGAAAACGTTGAATAGCCAAGCGTACCAGATGCATGTGGTAGTTTGGAATCATTTGCAAAAGGAATCCAAACCAAAGGATTTTCTTGTCTAGAGAACTTGCTTAGGCAGTGGAAACGGAAATGACTTGCAGGTAAATTTATTCAATAAGATTGCACTGAGGCCATGAGTATCTCCAATGGGATGCAAAAGAGGATGCTGTTCTTGTAGGAAGAGTGTAAATTTCACTACATCAAAGCGTATCTCCAATAGGCTGAGGCAAAAATTTCACTCATTAATTTTGAGTGTTTCTGTATGGTAGATTCTCAAGGAGCAAGGACTTCATATGCTCCTCAAGGCCAGGAAGGCACTGTTGGTCATCATAACTATACATCAAAGGGACCATTCTTGCAATATTGAGGGAGCCTTTTGTAAAAGAAGTTGAAAATGGATTTGGAGAGAGGCATTCCTTGTTGAGGCGCTTCCACATATCTGAAATCATATGGGCTACGATTTGTCTTGCATTTTCAACTGAAGAGCCTCGGTGTTCCTTCAAGTAGCACTCTACATAGGACCCATCATGCCCGTCTTGATTCTCATCCTGTCAATTTATTCAACTTAGGGTGGTTCTGTGAAACCAAACATTATGACATACCACTTCAAAACATCAATTAGGCCAACACTACATTTAACTTTTAAGGCCACCTCAAAATAACTTTTTATAAACCAAACATGAAAAATTGTAGACATAGATTAATTAATAACCTGCATGTGGTTGGCATTTACCTTGGCGCTTCCGAGGTCATCCCAAAGACGAAGAATTGTTGCTGTAGAAGATATAATGCCTGGAAAGTCATCCACAAGTTCTATATTACCGCCTTCCGTAGAGAGCCCACTGGGTTCCACTTATGCTCCTTGTGGACCTTGGTACTGATCTCATTCGTGATGTCATCAAGAGTCTTGAAACACATCTTCATGTACTCTGGAAGCTCTTTGAAAGCAGACAAATCCCATCTATATACAATAATTAATGACACAAATTAGTGGAACTATGTATATATATACACACATACACACCCATTAGCGAATCAATGAATTAGTCCATTTCTACCTATTAACAGCTTCTGTGAACAGAGTGAGCTCATCAAGGGTTCCACCAACATCAAAAATGTCATCTATTATGTAGATTAGAGAGATAGGTTTTGTGAGCTCAATCCTTTGCTCTGACAACCTTGGATCTGGGATGATTGCCATTGGCCACATGTACCATTTCAGTGGTTGGTCTCTTGCAAACTTCAACTCCTCGGTCAAACCTAGGTCCTTCCACCATCTAATAATTAATATGGCAAATATTAGATAGAGATCAAAGTGTCTTAAGAATATATAACAAGAAAGTAAATATAATCACAATGCAAATTTTCAAACAGACTTGGAAATTTGAAGCATCTCCTTTTGATGCACGGATTTAACCATATTGAAATCTATTTTTGCTAATTCTTGCAATGCATTTATCCATCCATTTGTGCCCTGGAAATCAGTAAGGAAGTTTTTGGTCATGAACCGTGCCAAGCTCTTGTGATGGGGATGCTCCAATGTATTCTTAACAACTGCAGCTTGATGATGATCAAAATGTTGCAAACATGCATTAAGGAGTAGACTGCTGAAATTTCCGGCTTCCTCAAGTATATCTTCTCCTATACTTAGCTGAGAAGCTTCATACAAACCCATCAATCCTCTGATGTCTTGGCGTAGGTTTTGTTTAAACTTCCCCTCCTTGTTCTTGAAGTTATTCAACACATCTATCCATGCACATTAACCAGTAAATTCACTTTCAGAAACAAATGACTCTTGATAAATGTCGGTAAGGTTAATTAAAAAAGAAAAAAGAAATAAAAAGAAAAAGAAACCACCTGCGGGCACAGTGTAACCTTCTTGTCTCAATAGGCGAAAGCGGAGTGCAACCTCATAAAGATCTTCATCACAATCACCATGAATGCTAGATTTCATATACTGCTTCTGCAGAACTGCTTCAATCTCCTCTTCGAAGTGATGATCAATGCCTAGGCGTTGTATGGCACCAATCATCATCATGCTTTCCATTGCATCTTCTCCTAGTTTGCTGAACACATGCTTAACTTCTTTTAACTTTTGTGCATGTTCATTGTAGAACTCATCCTGTAAAGTTAGGAAATTAGAAAGTTAGAAAATGCATGGCATAATACGAACTATAAAATAATGGAAAACAGTAAGGCAATCTTAACAGTAAAACTGCCAAGTTCAGGTGAATGGTTATCTTTCTTTAAGGGGATAGAAACCAAGGTGTGATCGTGGGAAATACTCCATTTGTGAGTGTTAGGCATAGGCACAATTCTGGTGAAGTTAGTTTTGCCTATCTCTCTGGATTCGTTTGGGCCAACTGCAGGAATGGACCAAGCATAAAAGCCACAAGAACAGGCCATTAGGAGTAATAATAAATTATTAAATTAAAGAGAAGAGGGCTCGCAACCAGACTGAGGATGAATCAAGTTGTGAGGCTTGTAGTTTTGCTATAACAATGGACTGAATTTATAGACAAGGAGCCTTGGAGTCTTGCTTGTTGCTTTTTACACCATGGGAAGCTTTTCTCATGAAGCTTTGAAAGAGAAATAACAAAATTTAAAAATCAATTTTAAAAAAGAATTATAAAATCACTTTAATGCTTGCCAAGGAGATATTTAATTGGGGGTTCTTCCAAAAGAAAAATACTTCAAAAGAAAACCCTTTTATTAAAAATATTTTAAATAAAAATATTGTCAAATGCACACCAAGATAATAGTCATTGTCAAATTTTAGAAGCACTTAATGATGCCAAGTTATCATTCAATAAAATAGATACGAATTATCAAATTAAAAAAAAAAAATCAAAATATCAAATAAATTTAAATATTATAAAAAAGAATTACGAAAACATCCAAAGTACGTAACTTTTAAGAAAATAATAGGAATAAATTACTTCAAATATAATTTTTAATAATTTTAGAAACTTTTTAGCAAAGATAATCCTAAAATTTTTTCAAAGAATTCAATAATTTTTCTAATAAATTTTAATACATATTTTCAAATAATTAAATATAAATAATTAAATACATATCATTCAATAATTTTTCAAATAAGTTTTAAAGTCTATAATAATTATATGAAAAGGAAAAACAACAAAACCATTTTAAACTGATTTTAATTCATAAAATTTACTACCAAATGAGTTATTTTTTAATTTTAAATTAATTGTCTTATTAAAAAACTCTTAACACTTGAAGTTTTGCATGACTTTTTAATCTATTTGTCCAGTGAAAATATATATATGCATATATATACCTTCTATATTATTTGATTTAGAATCTATATATATAATAAAACAAATTTAGGAAAGTTAAAAGAAGTTTAGAAAATAACATGTAATTAAGATAAATTTTATATTTGAAGATTTTTTATATTGATAGGTGGAATACAATAAAATAAGAAATATTATATTTTATTTTATTTGCTTTTTATGATTTTTTAATTTATATATATGTATATTTAAGAAAAAGTCTAACACGCGGATCCTAAAATTGTTATCTATGTGATCTTGTATTTAAAACCTATTTTGAGAGAATAATCGCCAAACAATAATATAAATTTTTAATAAGAAATTAAGTAAAATCACAGCTCATAAATTTAAAAAATAATATTTCATTCTCAGGAAAAAGAAAAAAAAAACTGTACTTTTTAAATCCAAACAAACTCAAAGTCTCAAACAACCTCTTTATGATAGGCAAAGATTTTTTAGACTATTTCAATATTCAGAGTGGAGGGCAGGACCACCTGATGACATTTTACATACATGCCGGGACTAATGTCCTGTACTGTGCAAACTCCTCCAAACAAACATTTGTGGTTCTTGTGATATGTCAGGAGCATGGAAAGTCTCCATTAAGCCTCCAATTTGCTAGCATCCATACGAATATGAATCGAGCAGCCATTCAATGTTTCGATTGACCTTTTGGGTTTTGAAAAATACAAGTTTTTATTCCTATAGTTTATGTCATTTTAAGCTCTCTTTCATACGGTTGGCCTTAAAGTGGTTACACTTCAAAAAATAATTAATTCCTGCTAGTTGGTGCCACTTCCAAGGCTTATTATCAACCACCCATTTGACCACTTCCAAGGTTTATTATCAACCACCCATTTGTTTACAATGGACCCAAGACATTAATCACTTCACTATAAAATCGTTTAGCTATCTTTTGAAGGTGTGATATTCGCTTTTGTAGCTTTGGACATCTTACAATCAGTCCCAAGGCTATGTAGCATTGAACATCATTTGGTTGGTCTTTAAGTGGTTACACTCAAAAGAATGAATAATTCTTGCTAATAGGTACCGCTTCTAAGGCTTATCATCAACCACCCATTTATTAACAATGATTTGCAACCATCGTGGGGTCATTAACCCATCGCGTGGCTCTTGATACTACTTTTTGGACCCAAGACATTATATATTTATATAAAAACTTAAATTATAAATATATATTATGTAATAATGTTCCACTAATACTTATTTTATTTATAACAACAAAT
The DNA here is from genome assembly GCF_004353265.1 of Vitis riparia. NCBI lineage: Eukaryota > Viridiplantae > Streptophyta > Magnoliopsida > Vitales > Vitaceae > Vitis > Vitis riparia. The sequence continues at coordinate 19,878,374 of NC_048440.1, forward strand.
ATTTACTATTTAAATATTATTTAAAAAATTAACGTTAAGCTAATAAATACAACTAATTTAAACTTATATTTATTAATTCAAGTTTAATCCTATTTAAACCCAATCATATTAAAAAAAAAAAAAAAAGATTTGAATTGAGTTAAATTTAGACAAATAAGTTTCATGTATGAGTTTAAGTTGGATCACCTGTCAATTTGGGTACCTTATTAGCTTTATTTTGCTTGGTTGAGTTGCACTCACACTTAAAGTGCAACTTAACCATCTTACAAGACACTAATTCTATGGACTGTTTCTATCTCAAGGCTTACAATAAGGACTAGTTAACATACACTCATTTTGAAACTTTATAAGATTTATAATTAATCATCTTAAAACTTACACACATTATGGAGACATTTCTTGAGTTATCATCCTAGAAGACTGATTTGTTGTATGTCCAATAATGTGCTTCTACACTCTTCCTAAATGTAGTACCATCAAATTCTCTCTTTCTATCACCTTGGAAGTATTAAATTTTAGAATGAAATATATTTCCCATATGGTTAATTAGATAAACACTCTATGCCTAGTAATTGCTCGCATATAGATATTGCAAAGGCTGAGAATTTTGATCCACAGAAAGAGCTGGTTTTCACATGTACAATTGGATATTTCTCGCATAGCTTACGTACACTTGGCAGTTAGCTGGGTCCTTGTCAAATTTCTGTACGGGGTCGGCCCTCTCTCCTTTGGAAGAAGTCCCTTGGTGTCATCAGTATTTGCACCGCAACAATAACAGTTCCTTTCAGATACTTTGGGAGGAAGAAAGAAGGGCCATTTGACGTTCAAGTTATTGCTGAATTATTGATGTAACGATTATTCAAATATCCCATTGTCCTGCTTCAATGCCACCAATTATTAATTCATTACAATTAATGTTTGTTTGAACTTTGAAAGAGCATTGGTTGGTTTGGGTTTGGTGGCCTTGCCAGAATGAAAACCTGTGGTAGATCCCCAGAAGACAGTAGATTTCTGTATGTTCTTAAGGAACGAATCTCAGGTAAATAAAGTGAAAGGATTTGATTCTCTATCCACCACTGATTCAAACTAGTCCTTCACACTTAAGTAAAAACTTCAGAAAAAAAAAATGTCCTATATAATTCAATACTAGAAAAGTGTTAGATAATTCCAATACACATTTACATTTAAAACAAAGTAAGAAAACGAAGGGTCAACCATTAGAATTCCATATCTAATTTCCTATTATCAAAACCCTTGTGATGTTATAAAAATGACTATAGGTGGGAAAAGTAGGCTATGTTAAAGAAATATTTTATAAAATAGTTTTAGAAATAGTTTTCTAAAATAGTTCTTGAAAACTGTTTTACGATGTGTTGTAAAGCAAATGTGTATTTGAAAATTTGAAATATTCTTAATTTTATATATTAATTTAAATATTTTTATAAATAAATTTTATTTGTTATACTTTATTTTTACTCATTCATTATCTATATATATTTCAAAACAATCTAAAAAAATAAGTGAAAGCAATTAAAAATTATTTTTTAAACACATCATGTTTTAAAAATATTCTCTAAGAACACAATAACACAATTTTATTTATTGAAATTCTTTCGCTTATCCATTAATTTGAAAGGCACTATGGTGGACTTCTCAAGTTAATTATCTTTTACTTCTATTAGTTTCGGAGATCCACTAAAATTGCAACCTGTACTTGTCCATTGTATTTTACATATGACCCATCACATTTTCCACTATTCAAAATGCCCCAACAATATTTACCATTTGAAGACTGATTTTCAAGAAAAATGCAATTCTCCATAAGGTTGACAATACCATATACACTTTATTTATTTATATGTGATATTTGTCAACTATATAAGTCTTGAAAATTTAGCATTATCATCGACTACAGAATACTTTATGAGGAAACACTTTCATAGACAAGCGACTTCATGTGCTCTTCAAGGCTTGGGAGGCACTGATTATCATCATAGCTATACATCAAAGGAACCATCCTTGCAACATTGAGACAAGCCTTGGTAAAACACGTTGAAAATGGATTTGGAGCAAGGCATTCATTGTTGAGGCTCTTCCATGTCTCTGAAATGGTATGCATAACATGGCATCGGGCATTTTCTATGGAAGTCCCTGGTTTTTCTTTCATGTAGCACTCCAGGTATGATCCGTCGTGCCCGTCCTGATTCTCATCCTGTAAAAGTGTTAATGCTTATATGTGTTAGTGGCCAACTATGAATACGACACATCATTCCCGTTCTCGGAAGCAGTTTATGAATGTATAGTGGGAAACCAGACATCAACCACATGATGCGGTTCCCACCAGAAGTGACCACAACCATGAATGAGCTGGCGTGGGTCTAGTTTATATGTTGAGGAATTTTCAGTGAGATCGCTATCAGGGGTAGGTATGTATAAAACAGACAAAAACTGGAGACTAGAGGTCATTTTTCTTTATGTTTCTTGAGATTTACCTTGGCGCTTCCCAAGTCATCCCAGAGGCGAAGAATTTTTGCGACCGAAGATATAATCTCAGGAAAATCATCCAAAATGTCTACATTTCTCTTGGTTATGCCATGACCCAGGAGAAAAAACATATGAACTAGCACCACATGTACTCCGGAGCTAATGACCCCATTCTTCAAGTACTCATCAGCCTTTGGCACGTGTCCATCAGCAAACCATTTTACTTCTACTAGAAATGCATTGCATAAACATGCCCACTGTTTGCAAAAAATAAAATAAACTATCAAAAATTGCAGAGGCACTTCCAACTCTTTTGCATTTGCAATTAAAATGAATATTAATCTAGTATGGTAAATGTTATTTGACATACTGCCTTTCGAAGAGATTCCATGGGGTTCCACCCATGATCATTGTAGACCTTGGAACTTATTTCATTGGTGATTCCATTAAGAGCATTGAAACATATCTTCATGTAGTCTGGTAGTTGTTCAACAGCCTCATATTCCCATCTACATGCAATTAGTGATTAAATGATGATTTTTGAGATTTGTAGAAGCATTCTGATGAATTGTATTATTGTTATATGCCTACCTGTTGACAGCTTCTGTGAAGAGAGTGAGTTCATCAAGTGTTCCATGAACATCAAAAATGTCATCTATTATGTAGACTAGTGAGATGGGTTTTGTGAGCTCAACCCTCTGTTCCGACAAGCTTGGATCCGGGAGGACCGCCAAGGGCCACATGTACCATTTCAGTGGTTGGTTTCTTGCAAACTTCAACTCCTTGGCCAAACCTAGATCTTTCCACCATCTAATTAGGTAAAAAGAGAGAGAAAAAAAAAATTATTTACATGAAAGGTACGTCAGGGAATAATCTTTGGAGAACAACAAATTAACTTAATTCAAGGTCAGTGAAACTCACTTGGAAACCTGAAGCATCTCCTTCTGGTGTATGGATTTAACTACGTTGAAATCCATTTTTGCTAGTTCTCTAAAGACATTTATCCATCCATCTGTGCCTTGAAAATCGCTAAGAAAGCTTTTGGCCATGAACCTTGCCAAGCTCTTATGATGGGGATGGCCTAATGTGTTCCTAACAATTCTAGCTTGACTGTGATCATTGTGCGTGTTCCATGCATTAAGAAGCTGGCTACTGAAGTTTCCGATTTCTTCGAGTATATCTTCCCCCTTTATACTTAGCTGCGAAGCTTCATACAAACCCATTAATCCCTTGATATCTTCGCTTAGTTTTTCTTGAATCTTTCCCTCTGTGTCCTTGAGATTGTTGAAGACATCTGTTCATACACGATAACCGTTAAATAACTTACTCTTCTATAACAAATGATTTAATAGTCGAAACTTAGAATGTTTTAAAAAATAAATAAATAAAAGGGGAAAACCCAAAAGAAAAAAAGGAAAAGAAAAACCCACCTGCGCTCACATAGTAACCTTCTTGTCTCAATAGCCGGAAGCCAAGTGCTAGTTCGTAGAGATTGTTATGGCAATCACTCAGAGTGTTAAATTTCGTATGTAGTCTCTGTAGTACCACTTCAATCTCTCCATGAAAATGGTAGTCAATGCCTAGGCGTTGGATGGCATCAATCATGAGCAAAGCTTCCAATGTATCTTCTCCTACCTCCTTGAGTACACTCCTAACTTCCTCCAGTTTTTGTGCATGTTCCATGTAAAATTCATTCTGCCAAAAGAAGACTGTCAACAGTAGGAAGTTGAAAAGTGAAAAACCGCCATAAGAACTAAGAGCAAAAAATATATATGGAAAATGGGGACTGAAGCTTAACAGTGGGGCTGGGATATTCTGTGGATGGATGATTATCCTTTTCTGAGGGGATAGAAACCAAGTTCTGATCCTTAGCAATGCTCCATGTGTGAGCCCTTGGCATATTGAAGATGTTGGTGAAGTTAAGTTTGCTTTCAGCAGGCGATTGGGAATGAGGGAGAGTTTGATGAACGGAATAGGTGGTATTTGTGTGGATGGTACTACGTACAGCACGGGACCCAATTTATAGAATTGGCTTGATTGGAAAATATCATCCTTTATCACAATAGTGGGAAACGTGAACGGGTCTCTTCCTACCACATGCTTTTCACGTTCCTTGTATGCCCTCGCTACCTTCAATTCATTTAAGCTCTCTGGCTTATTTAGTTTATTTAAATAAAATATAAAGAAATCAAAATATTTTTCTACATTATTTCGTAACCTCAAAATATTTTCGTACATAGAAGTCAATGTGTTCAGAAGATCGGTGGAAATTTATCATTTTGGTTCAATAATTAGAAACGTTTTCCGCGTGGGTAGGGGAATATATAGATTCTCCTAGGCCTAGCTACTACCTAACCATAGTAGCCAAAACCCATGGACCTCCTTGAATTCTCATCAATTAACCACTTGTCTGTTCTCTGACTTTGAAAAAACATGATGAATTTTGCCAACCAACACCTGGCCCATTGAGAAAAAATCTAACAAGGACAGGACATTAGAAATCTGACAGGGATTCAGGAGTAGTTCTCTTGAGATGTATGTAGAGGTTCCTTGAAATTAAAATCCAAGAGGATACTTAGACCCACAAGTCCACCAGGATTACCTGGAAGTATAATCTAATTATATACTTGGAGGCTTATGTTGAAAGTCTTTGTTCATAGTGGAATCCTTGACTTGGTTTGAAGCTCGAGAAGGTACTGGATATAGGTTAGGTAGCGTGGAATCACTTTAAAATATTGAGTTTGCATTTTTCTCTTTTTTATTCTCTTTATTTATATGCAATTGTTATTTTTTTATTATTATATTGTTGCTTATTTTTCTTTTACATTTATCATATTTTATATTTGTGTAATTTGTAAAAGAAAGACTAACTCCTAATTTATTCTCTTGAATGTTTACCTTATGTTGGTATAGTTAGAATCCTAATAATTGGATTAATTTATAGTGATTTTTTTAAAATAAAAAATAAAAATCAATGACCATGAAAACATATTAAAAAATATGTGACACTTCATGTGACATAGGATTGTAAATAAAAATTTAAATCATATTCAACACATGATTTTATTTTTGCACCATTTTTATATGACACAACCTAGCATAGATTTAAAAATAATTTTTAAAATGACTATTTTTCATAAAAATAAGACCCTATAAAAATTTGCTCCAAATTTAAAGCATGTTTAGTAAAACTTAATACATATTTCTAACTTAAAGTTTTTCTAAATAATCAAATTAACCTAATTACCCTAATTAAATTTAACTAACATTTATTTGCATTAATCATAAGCAATAAATTTATTTTTTAAGCATTTATATTAAAAGTATTATAAACATATAACATAACTATAAAATGTTTACTATTAAAATTAATCATAGATGTGAAAGATATTCTCACCAAATATATGAATGATAACTTAGGTGAAAAAGACTTGAAATTCAAAATAAATTAATTATTTTACTTAATACTTAATGATATTTTTAAATTTAAGTTATAATATTAAGTTATTCTATCAAATACATTTAGTCTATTTAATGAGTTAAATTAAGTTACTAAGTTATATTACATTATTATGTTGATTTATCAAACATTATTTAATATTGGAATTACAAAGCATGCTTTATCATTGAGGATTTTTTTTAAATATCATTTAAAATAATATTATTTAAATATGGTAGTATGCAAAATATTAAGAACTATATGATAAATAATGTCACATGAGACTCATCAGACGAATTTATTGTAAAAATAATTTATTTTATCGTATCAAATTTATTTTTTAAAAGACATGTTTTATATACTTTCTATGATTGCTATAGGCGGGACCCAAAAAGGTTGTACACCTTTATAAAATGTGGTTGATATCTTTTGCACTTCTATAATTGCTACCCGCCAAATGTCAAATCATTAGGAGTTGTGCACTCTTTAAAAAAACGTTATAAGCGTTTCATTAATCAAATATGGACGAACTCCAAGACAAGGAGCCGGAGGCTTTTGTACCGACATACAGATTCCTATTTTGTGATCATTACGATGCCACACGTTTAAGATTTATTTGAGGTAGAAAAAATATGTTTGATTATTAAAAATTATTTTTTATATTATTAAAAAATAAAAATAAAGTATTTTAAAAAATCTTTTTTTTTTTATAATTGTATTTTGGATCCACTTGAACTCAAAAATTAAGTTTTGATCCATATAAATTCATTATTTAAGCCCAAGACTCAGAAAAGTGTGAAAATTGAAAAGAATGATATGAAATTTTTATATTTCCAGAAATGACATTTGCTTACTATGAAAAAAAAAGTAGAAAAATATTAATTTAAATTTCATTCTTTTGTAAACCTCAATAAAATTTAATATAATTTAGTGATTTGAAAAAAAATACACCCTTTTCCAAAAAATAAAAATAAATTATTATTATTATTATTATTTAAAAATCAAACATTTTGGAAAATATATATTTTTAAAATTGTGTATATAAAAAATAACTAAAAATATGTCGAATTTTTTTTTTAAATGATATATTTTTAGAATATATTTTTAAAAAAATTAGTTTTCTAAAAATAATAAATTTTCAGAATAATTATTTAAAAAATATTTAACATAAAAAAGTTTGTCAAACATTGTGGTAGAAAATAGTTTTGAAGGGTATATCCATCTCTTCATATTTTATATCATTCACATCAATTATGCAACTTATATGGACTAAAACTTAATTTTTGAGTCCAACTCGATGCAAAACTAAATTGTGTCGTGACTGATATCTTTTGTAGTACTATAATTGCTACCTGCCAAATGTCAGATCATTAGCAGTTGTGCATTCTTTAAAAGTCGTTATAAGTGATTCATTAATCAAATCTCGACAAACTCCAAGACAAGGGGGTCAGAGCATTTTGTACCGACATACAGATTTTGTTGTGTGATCCTTACGGTGCCACACGTTTAAGATTTATTTGAGGGAGAAAAAATATGTTTGATTATTATTTTTTTTTTTTATTATTAAAAAATAGAAAATAAAGTATTTTAAAAAACTATTTTTTTAATAATTTTTATTTTATTTTTAAAAAATTACTTTAGAACATAATTATATAAACATATAAAATAATTAAAAATAAAATATTAAATATTAAAAATGAGGTTAAAATATATTTAAAAATATTAAAAATATTTAAAGTTTTCAAATAAACTTCTATTTTACAAAACATTATAAAACAATTTTTAAAAACGGTTTTTAAAAATAGTTATCAACCATGGTCTTAACTATCTATATTTCTACCCATTCCTTTAAATTAGATCAAATTAAGTGAACAAAAAAAGAGGGAAAATAACAACATAATCCTTCAAATAAACCATGAATTTATGAATTTTGTATATTTACGTGATATTCATCTTTTATGACCCATGATTTAAAGATGAATTTTGAGATTTTCATTTAATGGTTGAAGCAGTCTTTGAATCTTCTTGTTTCAAGAGGCAAAGATGTCTCCTTAACTGGCCTAACAAAACAAAATCATGGTTGATTAGTCAATAGTTAGCTGTTTTTATTGAAAATTCCATTTGGAATTAGATTTCCACATTAATCATGGCTTCATTATAACCTAATATCAATTTAGCATTATAAAATAATTAAAAATAAAATATTAAATATTAAAATGGTTTTAAAATATTTTTAAAATATTAAAATAAATTAAAAATATTTAAAGTTTTCAAATAAACTTCTGTTTTATAAAACATTAAAAAACAATTTTTAAAAACGGTTATCAATCATGGTCTTAACTGTCCATATTTTTATTCATTCCTTTAAATTAGATCAAATTAAGTGAAAAAACAAAAGAGAAAAAGAGGGAAAATAACAACATAATCCTTCAAATAAACCATGGATTTCTGAATTTTGTATATCTACATGTTATTCATCTTTTATAACCCATGATTTAAGGATGAATTTTTGAGATCTTTCATCTAGATGGTTGAAGTAGTCTTTGAACCTTCTTGTTTCAAGAGGCAAAAAATTTTAAGGATGAATTTTTGAGATTTTTCATCTAGATGGTTGAAGCAGTCTTTGAACCTTCTTGTTTCAAGAGGCAAAAATGTCTCCTTAACTGGCCTAATGAAAACAAAATCATGGTTGATTAGTCAAGTAGTTAGCTATATTTATTGAAAATTCCATTTGGAATTAGATTCCCACATTAATCATGGCTTCATTATAACCTAATATCAATTTAGCATTATAAAATAATTAAAAATAAAATATTAAATATTAAAATGAGTTTTAAAATATTAAAATAAATTAAAAATATTTAAAGTTTTCAAATAAACTAGTGTTTTACAAAACATTAAAAATAAATTTTAAAAACAGTTATCAACCATGGTCTTAACTGTCCATATTTCTATTCATTCCTTTAAATTAGATCAAATTAAGTGGAAAAAAAAAAGAAAAAAAAAAAGGGAAAATAACAACATAATGCTTCAAATAAACCATGGATTTCTAAATTTTGTATATCTACGTGTTGTTCATTTTTTATGACCCATGATTTAAAGATGAATTTTTGAGATCTTCCATTTAGATGGTTGAAGTAGTCTTTGAACGTTCTTGTTTCAACTGGCAAAGATGTCTCCTTAACTAGTCTAACAAAAACAAAATCATGGTTGATTAGTCAAGTAGTTAGTTGTTTTTATTGAAAATTCCATTCGGAATTAGATTCCCACATTAATCATGGCTTCATTATAACCTAATATCAATTTAGCATCTTGTTAATTGTTAAATTAAGCATGCATAGTATTAAATTACCAATTTGGTTAAAGTTTAAGTTTGTAGGATTTATATTCACAATATATATCATACTTTTCTAACAATCTCCCCTCATATGTAGTGGCAGAGCTAAAAACTTTTGTTAAGGGGGCATGAAAGAAAAATATTATATTATAATCATTATTTATAAATTATAAAGTAATTAATGATATTTTATATTATTGTTAAAAACTAAATAAGTTTAAATATTAATTATAAAAATGTATCAAATTGAATGACGAAATCACTTAAAAAATTAGATTTTATATATAAAAAAAAAAACTATCAAGAATATTTAGAGAAAATTTTCAAAGAAATTAAAAAAATATAAAAAGAAAAATTATTAGAAATTTTCAATAACTTTTCTCAATTTGTAGCAAAAACCTTTAAAATCATTTTAAAAAATTCAATAATTTCTATTATAAATTTTGATATTTTTCGAATAAAGGAGGTACATCTTTACATCTCATTGTTTTACAACTTAATTTCATTTATTTATACCTTAGTCTTATTTTTTATACTTATATTCAAAAACCTAATTTTTTTTTTTTTGTATTTTTAAAAGTGAAGATTATACTTTTTCTTCTTCTTCTTCAAATAACTAAATATAAGATAGTAGAGAGTAAAATCTTTTACTTAAAACTTATGTTTCCAATAATAAATTATTAAAACACTAGTAACTTAATGGTTAGATTTTGATGGACTTACATTATATTCTTATTTCCAAGCAAAAATATAAGTAGCTAATAAGAACTTAACAAGTATTATTTTTTATGATTTAGTTAAATTAACTATAAAAAATAAGTATAGAAAAGAAAAAAAATGAGTGAATAAGAAAGAATAAGTATGAACAATATTAATTAAATTTTATTTTCTTTTATTTTTTAATTTTAGTTCAATCTTAATATATTATTACTAATTCATGGTAAATATTTTTTTGTAATAAAATTTAATTATAATTGTTTTATTTTTAAAAAAATTAAACATAAATTTAAAATTGGGGGGTGGGGCTTAGACGGCTCTACTAGTGCTCACATGCAACTTGTAGGCAAGAATGAAAATATCGGTAATCACAGATATATCGGTACTTCGATTTTATAGATATATCGGAGATATATCAGCGGATATTTTGGAAAAAAAATATCGATAAACTTAAAATTGACCAAAATTTATAAAAATATTAAAAAAAAAAAAACTTCATAAAAATGTAATTAGAAGTATAATGATATTTTTAAGTTGTTTTATTAAATAATTTGATATATGTATAATATGATTTATCATATTTGATAATAATATTGTATGCATCGATAAAAATATGAATTTTATAAGTGTACATTTATTATTAAATTACATCTAATATTATGATATTTGATTATAATATGTATAATTTTAAAATATATATTAATATTAAAATTATGATCCATTTAATTCAATTGTATTAAATAATATAAAATAAATTATGATATATGTACAATTGTTTAATATTTAATTAATTATTAATGATATTAAAAACACTATCAAGAAAATTATATAATTTTTATATTTTTGGTAATCAATTAAAAGAAAATTTTGCATTTAATTATAAAATAACTATAATTAATTTGCTCTTTAAAATATTTTTTTAATATTTTCTTTATATAATGAGTTTAACTATATATAGGTTTAGGCCATATTATTTAACAAGGGCAAGTTTGTCCGGATGGTAATTGGTGTGAACCTTAAACCTTTTGGTTTGGGGTTGGGGACTGTAGCTGCTTTGACTTCACTGTAGCGCATTTGACCCATGTTGACCAGGTGATATAAATCAACCTTCATTTTACAATAGACACTATAGCTGCTTTGACTTCACTGCAGCGCATTTGACCTATGTTGACCAGGTGATATAAATCAACCTTCATTTTACAGTAGACAAGACTAACTTCACCAACATTGCCATTATGTCCACTGCTCACACATGGAGCGTTGCCAAGGGCCACAACTTGGTTTCTGTCCCCTCAAAAAATGATAATCATCTATATGCACAATATTCTAGTCTCACTATTAAGTTTGCATCCCCATTTTCCCTATATGTATATATTTCCATTAGGTCCTATGCTCGAGTTTCACTTTTCAATTTCTTGTCGTTGACAATCTTCCTTTGCAGGACGAATTTTATATGAAACATGCACAAAACCTGGAGGAAGTTAAGAGTGTACTCAATGAAGTAGGAGAAGGTACATTTGAAGTTTTGCTCATGATTGATGCCATCCAACGACTAGGCATTGACTACCACTTCCATGATGAGATTGAAGCAATTCTACAAAGGCAGTATAGGATAGTTATAACTATGGATGATTTCAGTGACAATCTTTACGAGATTGCACTTAGGTTTCGGCTCTTGAGACAAGAAGGTTACTATGTGACTGCATGTGGCCGTTTTCTTTTTCTTTTAATTATAGTTTAACCTTCCCTGATTATATATTGAATCATTTGTTTTTGGGGAAAGTTAATTTTCTTGGTAATGTATATGAATGAATTGACAGATGTCTTTAACAACTTCAAGGACAAGAAAGGGAAGTTTGAAGAAAAACTAGGTAAAGATGTCAGGGGATTAATGGGTGTTGAAATCTGTGCAACGATTTATGATGAAAAATAATAGAACAACGAGAAATAAGAACATGCAGATTTAACGTGGTTCGGCTAATTGCCTACATTCATGGGAATAAGGAAGAGGATTTTCACTATGTATCAAATTAGGGTTACATAAAAGGGTATTTATATTAACCCTTAGGAATGATAATTCCAAAAATACCCTTGAATCGTAGTGCGGAGGGCAACGCACAACAAAAAAAAGTACAAGCCTAAATGGAAAATGTTATCGCTCCACTTCGCTCCGGTATTTGCCCCTTTTTCTCCATATGTCTTTTCACTCAAATATGAGTCACATACTACAACAATGGGTTTGTATAGAGCTTCACAGCTAAGTGTGCACGAAGAAAATATACTCGAAGAAGCAAGAAACTTTAGTAACCAGCACCCTAATGCATGGAACACCCACAATGATCAGCATCAAGCTCGCATTGTTAGGTATTGTGGATGATTTTCAGGGAATTATATCTTCTGCTGCTACAATTCTTCGTCTCTGGGATAATTTGGGAAGCGCCAAGGTAATTCTCAAGACTAGTCTTTGTTCCCTTGCACCACATGATAATTTCTTGTTTTAATAAGTCCAAAATAATTCTAGTGATTTCAATGACAAGGCTATCCTTTTTGCTATCACGACAAACAATTATCCACATTATTTTTACTTTTTCTTTTTATTTTGATACAACAAGTGCTCATCATGTTCACAACTATAATTATTGTACTTGTTAACTTTTCTTTCAAAATAATTCTAGTGATTTCAATGACAAGACTATCCTTTTTGCTATCACGGTTAACAATTATCCACATTATTTTTATCTTTTCTTTTTTTCTTTTTTGATACAACAAGTGCTCATCATGTTCACAACTGTAATTATCGTACTTGTTAACTTTTTTTTTTTTCCTTTTCAAAAATAATTATAGTGATTTCAATGGCAAGGCTATCCTTTTTACTATCACAGCTAACAATTATCCACATTATTTTTACTTTTTCTTTTTATTTTGATATAACAAGTGCTCACCATGTTCACAAGTATAATTATTGTACTTGCTGACTCTTTTTTTTTTTTTTTCAAAAATAATTCTAGCAATTTCAATGACAAGGATATCCTTTTTGTTATCATGACTAACAATTATCCGCATTATTTTTACTTTTTCTTTTTATTTTAATACAACAAGTGCTCATCATGTTCACAACTGTAATTATTGTACTTGTTAACGTTTTTTTTTTTTTTTCTTTTCAAAAATAATTCTAGTGATTTCAATGACAAGGCTATCCTTCTTGTACCTTCTTCAAATTCTACTAATTCACCTGCCATTACTTCATCAAGACCATGAATACGAGCAATGCCATCGCCTACTTGAAGTACGGTACCAGTATTTACAATCTTTACTTCTCTATTATATTGTTCAATGCGTTCACGGATAATATTACTAATTTCGTCGGCTCGGATGGCTAATAATTATCCACATTATTTTTACTTTTTCTTTTTATTTTGATACAACAAGTGCTAACCATGTTCACAAGTATAATTATTGTACTTGCTAACTTTTTTTTTTCAAAAATAATTCTAGTAATTTCAATGACCAAGATATCATTTATGTTATCACAACTAACAATTATCTATATTATTTTTACTTTTTCTTATTATTTTGATACAACAAGTGCTCATCATGTTCACAAGTGTAATTATTATACTTATTAACTTTTCTTTTTTTCAAAAATAATTCTAGTGATTTCAATGACAAAGCTATCATTTTTGCTATCATGGCTAACAACTATCCACATTATTTTTACTTTTTCTTTTTATTTTGATACAAGAATTTCTCATCATGTTCACAATTGTAATTATTGTACTTATTAACTCTTTTTTTTTTCCAAGATAATTCTAGTGATTTCAATGACAAAGTTATCCTTTTTGCTATCACGATTAACAATTATCTATATTATTTTTTCTTTTTCTTTTTATTTTGATACAACAAGTACTCATCATGTTCACAAGTGTAATTATTACTTTGTTAACTTTTTTTTTTTTCAAAAATAATTTTAGTGATTTCAATGACAAGGCTATCATTTTTGCTATCATAACTAGCAATTATCCACATTATTTTTACTTCTTTTTTATTTTGATACAACAGGGGCTCATCATGTTCATAAGTGTAATTATTGTACTTATTAACTTTTTTTTTTCAATAATAATTCTAGTGATTTCAATGACAAGACCATCATTTCTACCATCGCGGGTAACAATTATCCACATTATTTTTACTTTTTCTTTTTATTTTGATACAACAAGTGTTCAACGTGTTCACAAGTGTAATTATTGTACGTGTTAACATTTTTTTTTTCAAAAATAATTCTAGTGATTTCAATGGCAAGACTATCTTTTCTACTATCATGGCTAACAATTATCCACATTATTTTTTCTTTTTATTTTTATTTTGATACAACAAGTGCTCAGCATGTTCACAAGCGTAATTATTATACTTGTTAACTTTTTTTTTTTCAAAAATAATTCTAGTGATTTCAATGACAAGGCTATTCTTTTGCTATCATAACTAACAATTATCCATATTATTTTTACTTCTTCTTTTTATTTTGATACAACATGTGCTCATCATGTTCATAAGTGTAATTATTGTACTTATTAACTTTTTTTTTCAATAACAATTCAAGTGATTTCAATGACAAGACTATCCTTTCTGCTATCACGGATAACAATTATCCACGTTATTTTTACTTTTTCTTTATATTTTGATACAACAAGTATTCATCATGTTCACAAGTGTAATTATTGTACTTGTTAACTTTTTTTTTTTTCAAAAATAATTCTAGTGATTTCAATTACAAGACTATCATTTCTGTTATCATGACCAACAATTATCCACATTATTTTTACTTTTTATTTTTCATTTTTTTTATTTTGATACAAGTACACATCATGTTCACAAGTGTACTTATTGTACTTGTTTACTTTTTTCTTTTTTTTCCTCATTCTCAATAGGACTCACCTTCTTCATCTTTGATATTTTTTAAAATGTTAACTATACATTTTCTTGTCACTCTTTTTATTTTTATTTTTTTTCACTCACCTTCTCCACCTTTGACCATTTCTTCATGTTAGTTATATATTTTCTTTAAAAAATGTTCAATTTTCTTATTAATATAAAATAAAATTTTGACCATGCTTTTAACCTTTTACTTGATTAAAATTTTTCATTTTTTTATTTATATAAGATAAATATAAAATAAAATTTTCATAAAAATATTGTCTTTAACAATTTATATTAATTTTATTAGGAACTAAAATTTTTGCATATTGAAGTTGGACACCTTTTAAGTGTGCTAGCAAAAATAGCATACCCTCAAGTGATAATTTTTTTTATAAAGTAGTGATACTGTTTTCTTTCATGGATTGTGGCAATGAATGTTAACATGTAAAAACTTGCATTCATTTCATGTTATTTCACCGTTGCATAAGATGTGAAATATATAATATGTTGTAACATGTCTTATCGTAAATCAAATGTGTGACACATTTTTTCCACCTTAGTGGCATTTTTAACACATCAATATTATTTTGAATACATATCAATGTTACTTTTTGTGGTACTTTTCAATATATCTCATTCTAAACCAAAAGTATACAACATTTTTCCTACCTTAATAGTACTTTTAGCATACATTAGTGTTATTTTCTTCCTAAAGAAATGATACCCTTCTTTCAACACACATTCTTTCCATTTTAGTGGAAGCATATAACCTAGGGGTACCATGCGCATCATTACACAATTTGAATAAAATATAAATAATAAAATAATATAATAAAAATGTTTTTATTTAATTTATATATGATAAAATTTTAAAAATAAATAAACAAATATTTTATTTAACACGAATATGTAAAATCTTATATCCTAAATCTTTAAATTTGTTTATTATATATTTATTTTTATATTAATTCCTCTAATTAATTATGAATTACATTATTATTATTAGTTTAAAGTTTCTATAAATAGTAGTGAAAAAATGAAATTAAAATATTTCATGAGGAGAAATTATTAGCTCATTTGACTTGTTAAAGTTTTTTCTTAAAAAACTATTATGTGACATGGTTTGCGTGTGTTGTACCACATGTGAAAGTTCCAAAAAAACAAATGACAAACGTGACAAGGATGTGACTTGTCATGTCAAAATTAATAAAAAAATATTTGATGTAATTGGTTGATGGTACGAAAGAGGTGGGTTAAGGAATAGTATTGAAATCATGTGTTACTATTTGAGTACATGTTTCCGTGTAAAAATGTAACAAAGTTCTCAAAAAAAAATTTTTTTTAAGTCTTTACATGATTACGCCAATGTAATCCACAATCAAAAGAAAGAAGTGGGCGTGTTTGTGGGGTTGGAAATCCACAAGTTCATTTTTGTCCATCACAGTGTATTTAATGAGAGGATTTCAAAAGACCTTATTCAGGGGTATCTAGCTACCTTGGATTCCTTTCTTTGGAGCATATACAACTGTACTCTCTCCTGGCTGCCGCTGGTTTCATTCTAGGTAGGTCACCGTAAGTCTAAAACCAACCGACAGTAGTCCTTAAAATTCGAAAAAATGTCATGACAATTTCTAATAATTATCTCGATGTGGAGCCGGGGAAGCAGATATTTCAATAGCGCTTATATCAACAATTCAGTAATAATTTTAAGTGGACCTTCTTTTTTCCTCCCATAATATCTTAAATGAACTGGTATTATCGCAGTAGAAATATTGATGAATGTACGGGATGGGTGATGTGGATCCCATTTGAACCAAGGAAGAGAGGACCCCTCACGGAAATGGGCAGCAGCCAACTGCCAAGTCCGTCCGTGAACTCAAGCTCCATAGAGCAACATGACACTCACGTCTCATAATGCAACCAATATAAAAAAGTAGCTCAATGTAAATGTGAATACTGGATTTTTCTTTGGCGCAAAATCATCCCAATATTCAACCACACACTCAGTTATGCTATAACCTAATACTTGGTGATTGAACTTTGTATGTCATGTATATATTATATATAATATAATAAAAAATAACAGGTTAAACAACCATAGATCAAATAATCCATTAAATATAAAAGGAAAATACACACTTTCATTAACTTGATATATATGACTGTATTTAGTTCCACAAGTTTTATATGATCAGCCATCATCTACATTCTTTTTTATGTCCGCAATGTATCACCTCATACTCATTAGTGAATTACCTCAACATCATGATGAAATTATTTATCGAGGAACCACATGTTTCTAAGTCAAGTTAGTGAAGGATATTAATTATTAGGAGTGCTAGGTAGAATAATGACTATGAGATCACATTGCAGAATGACTTATTCAAATGAACTAAACTTTAATTTGTTACTATCTTGTATTTGTCCTTTTTCTTGAAAGCAAAGCCTTTTTTTTTTTTTTTTTGAGCATTTCAAACTGCACTCGCTCTATCTTCACCAATGATGTTTTTGTCCCTAATAGTGTTATGTTAAAGTTCTTGGATGGATATGTTTTTACTTGCAATTCTTTTTATGCTGAATTCTATATCATGCATTTGTATAGCTAATTGTTCAAACATTTTTGGCTTCATACAGTGCAAGATGTAATGGAGTTCCCAAGACATTCATTGGTTCACTTTTTGTTATCTAGTATTGGTTGAGTTCAAACATGCTGATGGTATGATTACCAACCATAAAAGTGATTAAGGAGTTCTCCTTTTCTTTGCTTCCAATTATCTATAAAATAGATCTAACATTTGAAGGCTTAGATCTATTTCTTGATTTTGATTTAGCATGGTATTAATTTGGAGTTTTATTTAACTTATTTCATTTTGAAGATCTTGAATCCTATAGGTTTTAGTTTATAAAATTGATCTAATACAGTTTTTAGGGCTGTATTGATTTGTATTTTCTATTTGTTTTTTATTATTTTGTTTTTGAATTTCTAAATATTTTTTAAAATATTCTTTTTGAAGGTTTTGATAAGGAATTTTGTCAATTAATTCCATTAGGAAGTTTATTTCACTTGTTATTACATTTACTTGTTTGATATTACGGAGATAGTTTTCAATACAATCACAAGATGACTGTGAGGAAGACTCATTTGAAGAATCATCTTCTAATAGAAGAAGTTGATCTTCATCATAGGTTTCTACAGAGATTTGGCTAGATGACTCCGACCGTGACTTTGTTTTAATTAAGTTAATCATTTGTTGTTTTAGACATTTTTCTATATCTAAATCGGCAATTATTTCTTTGACTCTGGAATTTTGAGCTATATGCCCTCTTTTGCTACATTTGAAACATTTTATATTTTGTTTATCAATTTTCTTTGAAGAAGAATTTTGATATGTTTTACTTGAATGTTTCTTATGCTTTGATTTCCCTTTTTTCCGATTTTTTTTTTTTAAAGTCATCAGTAATTATTCTTTTATTTTTATTTTTCATTGAGAACTTTAATTTTTTACATTCAAAAAATATAAAATTGTCAAAAACTTTAATTTGTATTTTTGTCTTTTAAAATTTTTTAAAAATTAGGTTATCATGAAATTTTAAACAACAACAATAAAGTATAATACAAATAATCTTTTAAACAATTTATAAAATATAAGTTTTAAATAAAAATTAATTTAATAAGACAAACTAAAACAAAAAAAAAAATCAAAAAACTTTTTTAAAGAGACTTTTAAAATGAACTTTCAAATAAAATATTTGGTGTAAAAGCTTATTTAAAATCTTAAAATGTAATCTATTAGTTTTTTTAATCTAGATTTTTTTTTGTTAGATTGAAACTATTTTATATATAATTTCTTCTAAAATATTGAAATGTAATATGTTTTTAAATATTGTAATTCAATGAAATAATTTTTTTTATTCCCACAATATATTTATTACTCATTTTTTAAACTCAAAATTATGGTTAGTGCATTTTGTATATTTTACTCGAAGGAATGGAATAAAAGGAAAATAGAATGGAAAGAAAAGAGAATTAATCCTAATCAGAAATTTGATTTAAATATTTATAAAATTATTATGAAAAAGAATAAATAAATGTTATTTGATTAAATAGATTTTGGATTTAAAAAAAAAAAAAGCAAAAAAAAACAAAAACTTTTCCATTTTTTTATAATATGTATAATTTTAACTTAATGACCCCTATGTATTTTATTTTGCATCTATGATTATAAGGTAAAAGAAAATGTTGATTGATCAAGTAAAAAAATGAAATTTATTATAATTTTATTGATAAAAAATATCCTTCTTTTTCTAAATTTGATATGTAATTAATTTATTCTCTCCTTTAATAAAAATTATTATTCATATAATAAATAACTCTAATTTAAATAATATACTATTTTATTAAAGATATAACAATAGCTACTCGTCTAAACCCAAGGACAAATCAAGTAATTTATTCACAAAATTTGATTCCTCAAATAAGAAGAGTCTCATATGTATGAGAGGGGAAGAATCAACGAGTCACCTCAAATTATGGTAGACCCACTTATTATTTTTCATTTCAAATCATTTGAAAATTAGCTAAACACGTAAATAATGGAAAAAAAAGACTCACTCAATGGAATCCAATAAACGTGGCTTTAGAGACGGAGACAGGGTCATTCCAGGACTACCGTGCATGCACTTATCCGTTCTATGTCTCTATCTCCAAATAGCCGTCGAGTTCACAGGCTTTAAATTCATCACTTTCACATTGTCCCACCATGCCTTTGTCCTAATAATCATGGGTACTCCAAGCCTTCAACATGTGAAGAATATGAATTTAAAGCCCACTTATCTAATCGACAGGGTCTATTAGACCATAACATCAGTATTGACGTGGTCGATCGAAATTTCTCATTGTGTCAATATTAAAATATGAATTGTGTTATTTGAGAAAAAAGCATTACCCGAAAATATGTCCTTAAGTCAACTATTATATGTGGATCTTCTAACCGTTGTGTATCACATGTTGGCCGGTAAACTAATACAAAATAAATTTAAAATAAATAAATTGTGTTATTTGAGAAAAAAACATTACCCGAAAATATGTCCTTAAGTCAACTATTATATGTGGATCCTTAAGTCAACTATTATATGTGGATCTTCTAAGCGTTGTGTATCACATATTGGCCGGTAAACTAATACAAAATAAATTTAAAATGAATAATTTGTGTTATTTGAGAAAAAAGCATTACCCGAAAATATGTCCTTAAGTCAACTATTATATGTGGATCTTCTAAGCGTTGTGTATCACATGTTGGCCGGTAAACTAATACAAAATAAATTTAAAATGAATAAATTAATTTATATATATATATATATGTTGCTTCAGTCTCACCTTATTTTATTTTTTCCTCTTTTATGTAAAGGTTAAATATAAAAATTAATTAATTAATTTAAAATTTTTTTATAATAAAATCAAATATGAGAAAATTATTTTCCTTAACATTTTGTTTTATTTCCGTAATACTTTTTTAAAACCAAACGTACCATAAGAGTCTATACCTATTCAAAATAGTTAATTAAAATTGAAAAATTGATTGTGCAGTAGGCTGATTTAGACGGGATGAATGAGTGTAGTTCAAAGATTTTAATATAAGAGTTAAAAATTTTAATTTGAAGATACATGTCTATACGTGTCTAAGTGAAAACTTTCATTCTTTTTATTTTTATAGACTTTCTCATCTTTTTCTTTAAAAGTACGTTCAGGTTTTTTACCCTTTTTCTAAATCAAGTTCCTTATTGGTCTTTTTATAAAATTTCATGGTATTTTTTATTCGTTTTGATAAGAGGGTAAATTCTTCTAAATCTACTTTTTCAAAATTTTCAAGGCCTTCCTCATTCTTAGAAGCCTTAAAAACATATTCTCTAGGCTTTTGAGAACTAGGAAGTATTATTTCATATATCTGAAGATAACCAACAAGTTCATTAACTCTCACAGAGTCAACGCCCTTACTTTCCTCTATGATTGTGACCAAGGCCTTAATCTTTTTAAAAAGACCTCAAAATTTTTCTAACCACTTTGGATGTTAAAAGATGAATTCACGATATCACCAAGTTTTGAATATAATGCAGAGAAAGTTTGATTCTCTTGCATTTTAATGTTCTCAAATCTTAAAGTGGGCATTTAAATTTTGTACAACTTCACAACAGAGGTGCCCTTATGTGTTATAGAGAGAATATCTCAAGCCTTTTTAGCCTGTTTACATGTGGCTATTCCGCAAAACTTGTTAGGACTCATTCCATTAAAAGTGTTATAAAGGGCTTAAGCATTAACCTTACTACTCTCATTATCACTTTTATCTCATTCTTGTTTGGGCTTAAGTTCACCAGTGGATCTTCCCGTTCCATCTAATTTTAATAGTGGCTCCCATCCAAATTTAATAGCATTCCAAACCTATTCTCCTTGTATTTTTAAGAAGAATTTTATACAAACCTTCCAATGAGGATAGTTGCCACCATCAACGTAGGGTGGATTAGTAATAGAAGATCCTACCCTCTATTGGTCCATACTAGACTAGTAGGATCGAGAAAAAATTTTGATTTTTATTAAAAATTCCTTTGATACCAATTGAAACCAGTAAGATAACATCCAAAGAGGGGTGAATGACTATATTTTAAATATTTTGATATAAGGGTAGAAAATTTCAATTCAAATAATCCTTTTAGAGTGTAAATTAAAAGATTTTTTATATAGAAAATCTTCACTCAAATTGTGAAAATAGAAAACCACAAGTCAAAAACCGTAGAACTGTAATCCACTAAATATGAAGATGAAGTATATAGATTTACTTGACGATTGTTACTCCTTAAGACTAATATACTGGATCCTACACGTAATCTCATGTCCATGATGGAAGACCATCGTACTTCTTATTGGACTTCTCATCATTGTAAAGGGATGTGAATCTCTCTCACGAATCCAATAATAAAAGGGGATTTGTCTGGACCCTCAAAGAGGTCCATTCCCAGCCATTGGATCATGTGACTCTTCAAATTGATAAATTGTAGTTTTTTCATTCATACTTTCATTCATTCATGTACAGAGTATATATGGAGGGTAATCACCATTCTAAGAATGGGAAAGAATGATACAAGGAAAGAATGATATAAGGAAATAACAACTAATATCCTAATATCTCAACTTTCCTAATATCTCAATATTCCTAATATCTTAATATTCCTAGTATCTCAATATTCCTAATATCTCAATATTCATAATATCTCAACTTTCCTAATATCTAAACATTCCTAATATCTCAACACTAAATGATATAAGGAAATAATGATATAAGGAAAGCATTCCTAATATCTCAACACTCCCCCTCAAGTTGGTGCATAGATGTCACACATGCCTAACTTGTCTAAAAATTTTGAGAACACTTGACTTGAGACAGCTTTGGTAAGGATATCGGCCAATTGATCTTCTGATCGAATCTTAAGCAATTCCACAATCTTATCATCCAACTTTTCCTTAATGAAGAATCTATCCACCTCGACATGCTTTGTACGATCATGTTGTACTGGATTATGAGCAATATCACATGTGGCTTTATTGTCACAAAACAATCGGATTGGTTGCCTAGATAGGTAACCTAAATCCTGTAAGAGGAGTCTTAGCCATAATGCCTCACAAAGTCCTAGAGTCATACCTCTAAATTCCGCTTCTGCACTTGAACGAGCAACGACATTCTATTTCTTACTTTTCCATGTCACAAGATTACCACCTACAAAGGTAAAGTAACTAGATGTAGATCGCCTATCATCCACTGCACCAGCCCAATCAGCATCAGTATATACTTTTATACTCTGATGATCAACATTTTTTGCGAATAAAATTCCCTTTCCAGGAGCATTCTTCAAATACCTCAAAATACGCATGACTGCATTCATATGTTGTTCTCCAGGATTATGCATGTATTGACTCACTACACTCAATGCATAAGCAAGATCTGGTCTTGTATGAGCTAAATACATTAATCTCCCCACAAGTCTTTGGTATCTTCCCTTATCGGTTGATACTTGATTAGGCTCAACACACAATTTCAAACCTTCTTCTATTGGTGTATTAATAGGTTGACATCCCGACATTCCAGTCTCCTGTAAAAGATCTAAGGCATACTTTCTTTGAGACAGAAAAATTCCTTCACTTGATCGAGAAACTTCAATCCCAAGAAAGTATTTCAGAGGACCTAGATCTTTCATTTCGAATTCTCTAGATAGATAATTTTGTAGAGCTTTTCTTTCTTCAGGATCATTTCCTGTAACTACCATGTCATCCACATATACGATGAGTTTCGTAATCTTACCATGTTGCTTTTTTAGGAACAAAGTGTGATCTGAATTACTTTGACGATAGCCAAAAGCTCTCATTGACTTTGTGAACCTTCCAAACCATGCTCTCGGGGATTGCTTCAACCCATACAATGACTTCTTCAATTTGCACACCTTCTGACATTGCTTTTCTGACACCATGCATCCTGGTGGAAGATCCATATATACTTTTTCAGATAACTCGCCATGCAAAAAGGCATTTTTCACATCAAATTGTTGTAATGGCCAATCTAGGTTTGCAGCTAAAGACAGTAATACTCGAATTGTGTTAATCTTAGCTACAGGTGCAAATGTCTCTGTGTAGTCAATTCCATACGTTTGAGTGTACCCTTTTGCTACCAGTCTTGCTTTAAATCGTTCAATACTACCATCTGCCTTGTACTTCACAGTATAGATCCAACGACACCCAACTGGCTTCTTTCCTGGTGGACATTCTACGAGTTCCCATGTTTCATTCTTCTGCAATGATTTCATCTCTTCATTCATGGCTGCTTTCCACCTTGGATCAGCTAAGGCTTCCTGCACACTATTAGGAATAGCTACAGTAGATAATTGATTTACAAATGACTTATTTAATTCAGACAAACGATGGGTAGACACATAGTTGCTCATGGGATATTTGACTTTAGTAGACAATTCAGGTTCATATGTGGGTTTAGGAATACCTCTATTATGACGATGTGGTAACCGTTTCATGAATGGATCAGGCTCCAAATTAAGAACACCCTCAACAAACGACGATTGGTTTGGTATTTCAATGAAGACATCTTCGGACCCAAATTGTTGACCACTCATATCCAACTCACCCACTTCCTGGTTCACTAGTTCAGATTGTCCAGATTCATTTTCCTCAGAAATATGATAATCATAATCGAGAGTCTGAATTTCCTTATGGTACTCCCCCTGAAGTTCAGACTCAGATGAAAAATACATTGAATCTTCATGAAACACCACATCCATTGTAATATACATTTGTCGAGTTGGAGGATGGTAACATCGATATCCCTTTTTGTGCAATGCATATCCAACAAACACACATTGCAATGCATGGGAAGTTAACTTGGTGCGTTGGTGCTTGTGTAGATGCACAAATGCCACGTAACCAAAAACACGAGGAGGTAGATTTGGGACGGTTGGGGCAACTACGGCATTAGTAAGAGCTTGGAGAGGTGTTTGAAAGTTAATTGAGCTAGAAGGTACCCGATTGATCAAGTATGCGGCAGATGTGATTGCTTCTCCCCAATAAGATATTGGTGTTTTTGCTGCTATCAAGGAAGCACGAACAACCTCTAACAAGTGTCGATTTTTTCGTTCAGCGACTCCATTTTGCTGGGGTGTATTGGAACAAGTAGTCTGATGAATGATGCCATGTCCTTCTAAATACTTTTGAAGATCAGAACTTTGATATTCTCCACCATTATCACTACGCAAAACCCGAACCTTTGCATTGTATTGAGTTTCAATCATTTTATGAAATTTTTGAAACAACAAGTTCACTTCATCTTTGGTCTTCATCAAGCATAACCATGTCATTCTGGTACAATCATCAATGAAAGTAACAAACCAACGTGAGCCACTCAAAGTTGGGACTTTGGATGGGCCCCAAACATCAGAATGTATAACCATAAAAGGAAACGGACTTTTATTCAAAATTAACGGAAACGAAGCACGATGACTTTTAGCCAATTCACAAATATCACAACGGAAACCAGAAATATCACTCTTTGCAAACAAACTAGGAAACGATTTTTTTAAATAACCAAAGGAAGCATGTCCCAGACGTCGATGCCACAACCAAATTTTAGACTTTTTCTTCTCCTCCTCAAATCCATCTGCCATCAAAGCTTGTTGCAACTTATTTGAATCCTTTGACTGCAAGTCCAAGTAATAGAGTTTTCCCCGTTTAATACCACAACCAATCGTCTGTCTTGTTTGGATGTCCTTAATCACACAAAATTCAGGCCAAAAAATGACAATACAGGATAAGGCTGTAGTGATTTGAGAAACTGACAAAAGATTGTAATCTAAAGATGGAACAACTAAAACAGAATCCAAATTCAAAGTATCAGTAAGAGTTAAGGATCCTTCCCCAATAACTGGGGTTGTGTTACCATTGGCTGTGGAAACAATTTTTTGTGAGGAATGTCTAAGGGGTGAAACCTGTCTAGAATCAAAAGTCATATGATCTGTAGCACCAGAATCAATTATCCATGTACTATTAATAACAGGTGTAAAAGTATTTAAAAACTTACCACCATGATCAGTAGCGGCTACCAATGCAGAGGCTTTCTCAGCAACATTAGCCTCTGTTTTTATTTCGGCAACAATTGCAGTCGAGGTTTTCTTGGAATCCTTCTTCCGTTGATCACGATTATTATAATTAATAACAAAGTGTTGATAGCCTAAACATGATCTAAAGGTCCATGGTTCAAACCCTCGGTTCCTTATTGTTTTCCTGGTCATACCAAGAGTCGTTGCTTTGAAATTGTGGGATATCCAGACTGGTGGGACCAGTCTTATTGCAGTGAGTGCATTTGAAGGTTGACTTATCAATATTAGGGCTTGTCTTAGGATGGTTGATCGCTGTCGGACTACCATAGCAACAAAATATCCAGGATTTCAGTTCCATGGCTCTGATACCATCTTCAAATTGATAAATTGTAGTTTTTTCATTCATACTTTCATTCGTTCATGTACAGAGTATATATAGAGGGTAATCACCATTCTAAGAATGGGAAAGAATGATACAAGGAAAGAATTATATAAGGAAATAACAACTAATATCCTAATATCTCAACTTTCCTAATATCTCAATATTCCTAATATCTTAATATTCCTAGTATCTCAATATTCCTAATATCTCAATATTCATAATATCTCAACTTTCCTAATATCTAAACATTCCTAATATCTCAACACTAAATGATATAAGGAAATAATGATATAAGGAAAGCATTCCTAATATCTCAACAGTGACCACCATTTGTTTACATATAAATTTAATGTGACCAAAAAAATGGGTAGGGAAATTCAAATGATATTATTGCTAAAATATCCTACGGTTGAGATTGGAAAGGGTATGATGCAAGAAAAATGGATTTTCATTCATTAAAATATAGTGTCAAGGTTGAAGAGTTTCATACGTCCAATTTAAATTAAAGGCTAAAATGGAAATCATGGACACGTTTTGTCCATAAAATTTTGCGTGGAAGCCTGTACAAAATAATAACACTTAATGGAGTCAATAAGTAATCTAATATATTCATTTATATCTCCCATATTTTAAATATTTATATTCTCTTTTATATATATATATATATATATATATATATATATATATATATATATTTTATTCTTTTTATTTTTTAAAATTTTCTATAAAATCGTTTTCATTTTTAATGAGAAAATTTTCAAAAACAATATTTTTAGTTTTTTCATTTTATGAGCTAAGTTGTTTTAGGAAATGGAAATGGAAAATCCAAACTGAAAATTACAAGACTAGATATTTGGAGGCTCATATTTTTTAAAGTATTGGATTAAGCGCAAAGAATAATGACTTAAAAGTATAAGTACATTCGCTTTTAGAAGAACTCTCCCAATAAGCATATATAAAAGAAAATCTAGTGAACTTGGAATCAAATTAGAAATCATATTTTATAAAAAAATAATTTAGAAACTTAAGAATTTTAAAAAGATTTGAAAAGATTTTATATTTTAAATTAAAAAACATTTGAAAAGATTTTTCTTTTAGAATTTAAATTCTTTTCCAAATCATTTTTTCTAAATTCCTTAAAAAAAATGGAAATATTTACTTTTCAAAATTCTCAATTTAAAATTTTTTTCATATTAATTTTATTATTTGGAAAGATTTTTCTTTTAAATCCTCAATTTAAAATTTCTTTCCAAATTATTTGTATTATTGGAAAAAAAAATTATTTTTAAATCCTCAATTTAAAATTCTTTCTAAATTAATTTTATTTTTAATTTTCATAAGTCTACTCTATATCTGTTATGTCATTATTCTCAAATAACTCAACCATACTTATCAATTTAGTCTCTAGTTAATTTCACAACAATCTTGAATCTTAAAAAAAAAAAAAATGTAAATCATAGAAAAGTACACAAAATCTTAAACCAGGATAGAAAATTTTCAACTTAATTTAAATAGCCTAATATATTAACAAAAATCCTTAAAATGATACCATCTTCAAATTGATAAAGACATTTCTAACAATATTGATGATGAAAATGATGATAAAAGTACTTCTAAAATGACAATAATTTATTTGTCCAATGGATAGGAAAATAAAGTAACCATAAATACATACCAAATGAGATCTTTCACACAAATAAAAGCAAGAAATATTAAACATGATGCATTAGAGTAAGACACACATGGTTTAATAATAGTATTGTCTAATTAAATATCAACCTTAGTACATGTAAACGTAAGCAATGAACTAGAATATTCATGTATAGGATGTCAATATAGAAAACCTTCAAATATAATCCTCTTAATTGCACATGCATGATGATCATGGACATTTAACTCAGAAAATATGTTTAAAAGTAATATTTATTTGAAAAAAAAAGAAAAAAAATACACCTAGCTGCCCACAAGCCTAGGAAATAATTTTTATTTGGAATGTACTCTTTAAAAATCACTTACAATCAAGGAGGAAAATATCGGTAATCACGGATATATCGGTACTTCGATTTTACGGATATATCGGAGATATATCGGCGGATATTTTGGAAAAAAATATCGGTAAACTCAAAATTGTTAAAAACTCATGAAAATGCAAGAAAAACCTCATAATAATATAATTAGAAGTATAATAGACATGTTAAAGTTATTTTATTGAAAAAATTGATATACATATGATATAATTTACGATATTAGATGTAATTATATTATGTCGATCTATAAGAAATGTTAATTTTGTACTTGTTCTCATTATAAAGTTACATAAAATACTTCATTTTATTAAATATCAATAATTTGTACACATTTACATTGCAATGTCCCTTTAGTACCAAAATGAGGATCGATGTGGTTCAATGGGATTGATAGATGAAGGAACCCCGTCTTGTTGTTGGAGACAATATTGGTCCCAACTCAATAAACCTCGATTATATTGGTTAAAAATTCTATCATGTCATGCATATATATATATATATATAATTGATTATTAAATTACATCAAATATTATTCAATAATAATATTGTGATATTTGATTATAATATGTTTAATTTTAAAATATATTTAATATTAAAATTATGATATATTTAATTTAATTGTATTAGATGATAATAAATGTATAATTTTTTAATATTTAATTAATAATATATTAATGATATTAAAAACTTATTGCTACTTAATTAAATGAAAAAATTTTATTTACTTATAAATAATTATAATTAATTCGTAATTTAAAGGATTGTTTTAATATTTGTGTATATGAACACTTTTAATATATATATATATATATATATATATATATATATATATATGGTGCCGGATTATAAACAAACTGCTACAATGTTGCCTAGATGGTCGCTAGGTGTCCTAGTTCAAGTCTTGTGAGAAGCGAAATGGAGGGATTTTGGGCATCAGCAGAACATTTTTAGCTGGTTTGACTCGGTCAACGCGGAGCGTTGACCCGCGTTGACCTCCGATATTTCTGTGGCAAATGTCGTGTCGACATGTACCGATACACCGAAATATCGACGATATTTCGACGAAATATCCTGATATTTTATTCCCTACTTACAATGTTATAATTTGAGCCCACGTGAGAGATTATAATGACGTGTTGATTTTAATTGTTTTTTTTATTAATTTACATGGGTAAATTTTCCATATTTGCTTCATTGCATGTTTGATAAAATTTATTTATTTATTTTTTAAGCTATTTAATCTTTGTTTGTTTCAAGTTTTAATTCATTTCATATTCCATTTTTAAACGATAATAAATATGTTGATTGGAAGGAGAAAACTCTCCTTACATTAGGGTGGATGTATGACCTATGACTTTCATTTTATGTTTTTGTATTCATGAAAATTTTCTAACAGATTCTTCAATTATATTTCTATGAATTTTTTTAATTAAAAAACAAGCTATAAATCAAATAAGACTTAATTAGTTAGAATTATTACATTTAAAAATAAATTAAAACTCAATTAATGTCATAAATTTATGAAAAAAAAATTATAATTTAGAATAATTATGCTATTTCTCTTCTATATATGTTGAATTGTATTTTTTTTTTTTTTTAATTTTCTCGTTAGACAAATAGATTCTAGATGAAGCAAGGCTTAATGTATTTGATCCTTTAACAAGTATATTAATTTTAAAAATAATTTAGAATTCAAAAAATAATTCAATCGTCATTAAAAATTCATGGATTCAAACTAGTTTTAAATGATTTAATTATTTCTTTTTTTACAAGTAATTGTATTTTTATAAATTTTCTCACGAGACAAATAAACTTCAAATTAAGTAAAAATTAATACATTGAATTTATTAATAATTTTAATAATTTTAAAAAATAATTCACAACTTAAAAATAGACTCAATCAATCACACAACGTAATGAACCAAAACTCATAATCTCCTCTATATTTGATTTTACTTTTTTGAATTTTCTCACTAAATAAATAAACTCTAAATTACACAGAATCAAGTCAAGATGGATCAAATGTTTTAGATTCTTTAATGAATTTACTAGTTTTTAAGAATAATTTGGAATTTAAAAACTAATAAAATTAATCAAAACTAATTCAAAATATCATGCTCATAATTAAGTATTAAATATACACACGGCTTATTTACATATAAAAAGAATTAAACATTGCTTGTTTTCAAATTTATTTTTTAACAAAATATTATCAATCATTATTATTTTTAAATTATTATTATTCATTTTTAACCAAAAAAAAAATCAATTATATCTTTTCAAATTTGTTAACATTCTAATTTTATAATATATACCAAAATAGTTTTTTTCAATAAACAAGTATAATTTAAAATTTATCATAATAGTAGTATTTACATTTAAAAAAACTATTTTTAATTTCTTTGTAATTATAAAACTATTTTTACTTTTAATAAAACTTAAATTAAATTTAATTAATATTATATAAATTGAATTTACAATTTTAAAAAAAATATCAAGATAAAAGAGTTCTTCTTAGGAGCAACTAAAATTTATTTTTTTAAACAAGGCTTTTCATTCTTTGCTCCTTCAAAAAAATGTTTTTAAAAATAACTTGTGTATCCTTATTTTAAAAATATATATAAAAAATCATTTTTTGTTTTCTAACTTGAAAACAATTTTTAGAAAAGATGGCCAAACACCCCACTGCTGTTCTAAGCAAATTCAAGACAATCTACAGAATCTTGAACCGAAGAGAACTATGGTTTTATTTATTTCAACGAAGAAACACATGTAATAACTTCACAAGGATCCTACATTTTTCTGCAACCAAATCTTCAGCCTGAACTAGAAATATGTCCCCCCAGAGGAAGGAGAGGCCGCTTTCATTTTCTCTCTAGTCGTCCAGTACGTTTTTGTGGTAACCTCATCAATGGTTTTAAAATGGGATATCCATGAAGGGACAATGGGTGCTAGCTCTAAAATGGGATATCTCTGTGTCTCAGGAAGTTAAAGAGTTGAGCTTCTTTTCAAACATTTTGGCCCGTCGAAGAGCATCCAAGGCCTCTGCTTGCTTTCCTGCACGTTTCAAGTTTACTGCCTTCACCTTCTCAGCCTTGATCCGCTCTTCCAATTGGCTTTTCTCTTGGCTAGAGCTATCACTCTTACTAATGTGGAGTTTTGCAGGCTCTGGTTTTTCAGGGCTTTGTGCTAAGGGACTAGCATCTTCCAGCCCTATCGCTTTCAGTGCAGATAAAAGTTGAGGATCCAGAAGATCATCGACATGCACATCATCTACTGGTTCTGCACCTTTGGCAGAAGACTTCGCCGCATCATGGGCAGCCAATTCCTCCAACTGGGTTTCAAGAGCCTTGGCCAATTCAAATTCAGCCTCTGCTTCTTCAATCCGACCTTCCCGTCTTAGCTTCAGTGCCGATCGTTTGTGGCTGAGGGACTCCTGCTGCAGCTTAAAACGATCACGACCAGATAACATTTTTGGAGCTGAATCTACCAAAGTCTGCGTCCTTTGTCCAATGGAAGTCACACTGGAACTAGATATTGACGTATCACTTGGACTAGACCTGGGCTGGGGATCATCTTCCTCTAAATTCTTCTCTAATAGTTTTGCCTGCCGAAGTTCATCACGAGCTTCTGCCAATTTTCCTTCTCTCTTCAGAGAAACTGCCTTCCTTTTATGAGACAGGATTTCTTGCTGAATGGAACTTTTGTTCTTTTGAGAAGCAATTGCCTGACCTGAATTTGCTTCACTTACATGCAGCTTCCTATCTGCATCAACCATCTCCTCTCTTTTTTGAGGTGCAGCATCAACTTTGCTTCCCAAATCTTCATTGGTACTCTTCAAGGATTCTACCAGAAGAGGGGGATTAGCAAAAGAGGAAATTCCAGAACTTAAATTCCATTCACCTTCTTGTTTTTCGGAAGGTACATGAGAAGCATTCCACTCGTCCCCAGTTAGCAAATCCATTATGTTTCCAGACTGGTCTGATGGAGGAACAAAATAAGTGCCTTCTGAGATTCCCATTTTGCCTGGTGGACCAA
This sequence comes from Vitis riparia, assembly GCF_004353265.1. NCBI lineage: Eukaryota > Viridiplantae > Streptophyta > Magnoliopsida > Vitales > Vitaceae > Vitis > Vitis riparia. Next base: position 19,910,356 of record NC_048440.1, read on the forward strand.
TGTCCACCAATAAGGGATTGTTGCCTTCAACGATCTGAGACATCTCAGGAATTAAAAGACCTGAACTCGTTGAGGGAGGCTTCACTGTTTCACTCTCCTTCAATCCTGAACTTGTTGCCCACTCAACAACTTTTTCAGTTGGATCTACTACCGCCTGGACTGACTGCTTATTTACTTCAACCACATCCTTCATACTACCATGTTTTTCAGTGGTAATCAAAGATTCAAAACTCTCGAGATCTTTATCCTTAGAAGGATCAAGCAGAAGCTCTGTTCTTGGGGCTTCCATGTCCATTTGGGCTTCCAATATCTTTGCATTCCTCAGCACTTCCTCAGCCTCTTCAGTTTTCCCTTGCCTTCTAAGAGTGAGAGCCTTTCTTTTCAAACCCAAGAGTTCCCTTTGGATTTCTCCTTTGCTTTTTCTAGGTGATATGACTGGAACTTCAGAATTGTATTGAATAACAGATGGGTCAGTAGAATGTGTATAAATACCAGCATTTTGTTTAAAGGGTTCTGCTTGTGTGGTTTCAGGTCTGTCTTCATCCTTCCACCCCAAATTTTTTTGCATTGAGAGAAGTACAGGATCACCCAGATCCTTTTCTGTTGCATCCCCTTCATCTCCTTTGTCAGATGAACTTTCAAGGGGATATTTGATGGCTTTGTCGTCCTTGTACTTATTTTCAACAGGAGCTTCTTTTGTTGGTGCTTCCATTTCTGAAATTTGAGCCTCTAACACCCTTGCCAGTCTCAACACTTCTTCTGCCTCCTCAGTCTCTCCTTGACGTCTCAGAGCAAAGGCCTTTCTTTTCAATCCTAAGAGTTCTCTCTGGATTTCACCTTTGCTTCTTCTAGATGCCCCTACTGGGGTAGTTGTAGGAGCCTGTATAATGGAGGAATCAGCAATCTGTGTAGATAAACTATCATTTTGTTTCCGAGATTTTGATGGAAAGCTTACAGTTTCATTATCTTCATCCTTCCAACCCATATTACTTAGAAGTGAAAGATACATTGGATCATTCAGGTCCTGATCAGTTACATCACCTTCTTCTCCCACATCACCAAGGTTCAGGGTTCCAGAAATATCAGGATGCTTACTGCTAACATTCACCTGTGTAAACTTTACCTTGGAGGCATTGTCCATCTCTTCAAGCTGCTGCTCAAGAACCTTCCCTTTCTTCAATTCTTCTTCTGCCTCGTCTAATCTTCCTTCCCTTCTCAAAGCAAGAGCCTTCTTTTTCAGACCCAGAAGCTCTTTTTGAATCATTAATTTACTTTTTGGTGCCATTTTAGGTTCCACAATTTTCATCCCATTAACATTTTTATCATCCGCCTTATTTAACATCAATGAGTTATCTGCAGTTTGAGAAGTCGAACCCTTCTGAAACATCGCAGGATCATTTGCAGATGAGTTGTCTCCTTGAGAATCAAAGCCATCAAGGTCCCTTTCAAGTACTTTGGCCTTCTTGAGCAGTACCATTGCCACTGAAGTATTACCTGCCCTTTTTTCATTGAGAGCCTCTCTTTTCAAAGATTGAATTTCATGTAAAAGGGTGTCTCTATCAATAGGGGCAGACTGGGCCACAATGTCCACAGGATGATGAGAATCTTCACTCCAACCTAATGATTTTAAAGCAGCAGCCATTTCAGGATCATCCATATCCTCATCCATAGCTTCGAAATTACCATCAAGACCAATATCATCAGCCATGCCCACAAGGTGATCAAAGTCGAAATCATTCGCCGGGTTGTACCCAATTGAAAAATCACCTTGTTTATCATTGTCAATACTACGAATCAAAGAGGATATCTCATCATCAGAATCTTCAGCCTCAGCCAAGAATTCCTGTTCCTCAAGCTGCTTTTCTAAAAGTTTAGCTCTCTTCAGTTCTTCCTTTGCTTCGATGAGCTTGCCTTCCCGCTTAAGCATGAGAGCCTTTTTCTTAAGAGCGATAACCTCAGACTTGTCAATACCATGGGTTTCCTTATCCGTATTAGTTTTTTGGGGGACTTCTCTAAGGAGAGTAGAGAGTTCACCCTCTAAACTAATATTTACAGGTTTTTTATCTGCATCATGAAGCTCCCTGTCAGACCACCCAAGTTCTCTGAGTGCGGCAGCAAGGTCATCCTTTTCTTTTCCCATTTGAGGAAGAAGTCTATTTTTTCTGCCTGATTCTTTAGGGCCATCCATAATTTTCTGGTTCTCTGCAATGTTACTTGAAGACAATGCCCTTTTACGACTTTTCCTTAAAGATATCTCCAAAGCCCCAGCCTGCCTCTCAAGCTCCTTTCCCCTCTTAAAGGCTTTCAGAGCTTCCTCAGATTTTCCTTCTCCTTTTAAAATCTTATATTTCCCTTTTTCATCCAGGGCTTGTTGACGCAATTCCTCAGGGCTAATTGATCCCATCTCACCAGGCACATGATTGGGCTCATTGACAGTGAGACTGGTAACTATTTGCCCTTCCATATCCTGACTGGAAAGTTCTTCAAGTTTTGAACATGATGCACTGCTCGTTGACCTTTCAATACTGGAAACCGTATCACTAGTGGACTCTCGTCCTGATGAAAAGGATTCCTTTCCGTCTTTCCCAAGAATTTGGTTCAAAACTTCATCCTCATGCTTTGATGTCAATCTTGAGCTACCTGCACAAGGCAACCAACACTAAGCTGAAAATGCTAACTTTAATATGAAAAGTAAACCTATCTTGTTACATTTTATGCCTGCAAGAACTTTCAAGGTGAAAAGGCTTGGTTTAAAGATAAGAAAAAGGAGAACAAAAACACAATCAATCCAAGAACAGATATTCCATCCATGTATTCCAAATTATGACAACACTTTCCAAATATTCTTAACTTTTAATCATCTTGAACCAAATTAGGTGTTCATCTTAGAAATCTACAATAAAAGACTTCCAATAACTTCTGACATTGCTAACCACAATTTAACCCATACTTCCCTTAATTGAGACATGCAAAGAAGGGGCAGCATAAAAGAAAAAAAAAGTTACAACCCTCTACTCCAGTGTAATCTAAAGAGCCTGTGATGAAATAATCTGCCCCAAAAGGTGCAAGCATACCCCACAGCATATAATAATCACAAACCTGAAGCCTCTTGCCCTGAAGCAATGCAGTATTCTGGTACACTGCAACAGCTCATGGAGCTTCGTCTCAGAACCAAACAAAGCCACAGAATATCCCTTTGGATTCCCAAATCCATCCTCAAATTACCCTGGACTAGGCTCACTTAGAGCCACAATTAAAACCAGAGGTGGTTTGGTACATAGAAACCCTCTCTTAAATAACTTTATAAGCCATTATACTCTTGTTTAAAATACATTGATTCTACTTAACGGAAGTCATAATACCACTTTTCAATGGAGCATATATCCAATTCCCAAATCACTAGTTTCTAACTCCCCTCATTTCAGCACAACTTCAACCTTTCGTGACTCAATTTTCTAGACATGCCAGGTTAAACTGAAGGCATCCTAAAATGATCCACCACTGTGACATGCCAGGTTGACTAAGACATCAACTAAGACAACCAAGTAGGGACTCAAAATCGTTTTCCAGCATCTGCTGGACCACCAGAGCTCTCAAGAAATTGATTAGGACTAACACCGCAGTCAATGAGTAAGTCCGAATGGACCATGAGAGAAGGGTGACTCAGTGGACATTCAAACATTTTATGGGGTGAGCTCCTTTTTGTAAAGATAACATAAGACAATTGTATATTTCTCAGGCACATCCCCCCTTCCCCCTCCCCCCCTTTTTTTGGCACTTTTAGTATACTCTCATTTGCCTATCAATTAAAAAAAAAAAAAAAAAAAGATCTCATATGTGGTTTTCTGCAAAAAGCAAACCATAGTTGTTGACACATTAAAGAAAATAGGCAAGGCATTCAAAATGGAACTTAACAACCTCAGGAAATTATTAATCTCCAAAGCGCACCTTTTCCAGATCTATTCTTGTGCCCGTGTCGCATCTCAAAGCGTGCAGCCTCTTCTAGATTTTTACAGGGGTCACAAATACGCACTGGTGAATCACCTTGTCCACGTAAAACCATTCGTTGCTGGGTGCAACTGTTGCAGAACAAGCCTCCACACCTGCGGCAATGATGCTGAAAATCCACAATACACGACATCAAGCAGTAACACAACAAGAAGAAAAATAAATAAATAAGAGAATTAAAAAGCGTCTTTTTGAAAAGTGACACCATACCCCTTACTCAAAAAGTGAGGAAGAGATATGGTGTCGGGTTTTGGAAAGCAATAAGGAAGGCTAGGGACCTTGTGCATAGCAAGATTTCATTCTTGGTGGGTAATGGGGATAGGGTGAAATTTTGGAAGGATTAGTGGTGTGAAGATAATCCTTTGAGTGCCACATTCCCTTCCTTGCTTGCTTTAGCCATTTCCAATGAGGCATGGGTGAAGGGGGTGGTGGAGTCCTTACTTCTCTAGATCTTTCAATGATTGGGAAATAGATTGTATGGAGAGATTCATATGGTGTTTGCATGGGAGGAGAGTGTGTAGGAATGAGGAAGATAGGGTGTTGTGGACAGAGACAAAGAAAGGCAAGTTTACAGTTAAGTCCCTCTATAACATCTTGGAGTTGGGCAATTCAATTTCTTTTCCATTGAGAACTATTTGGAACCCATCGGTGAAACCTAAAGTATGTTTCTTTGCTTAGGAGGCAACGTGAGGAAAAGATTCAACATTAGATCAAGTCCAAAGAAGAGGGTGCTCTTTAGTGAATAGCAATTATCTTTGCCAAGTGGAGAAAGAATCCATAAACCACATTTTTTTACATTGTGTAAAAATAAGGGTTTTATGAGAGTTGCTCTTTACACTTTTTGGGATGTCTTGGGTGCTTCCTTCGTCATTTAGAGGGAGGCACTTCTAAGTTGGCATGATTCATTTTGGGCAAAGAAATGAAAAAAGGTTTGGAGAGTAGGACCCTTTTGCATCTTTTGGACAGTCTGGAAGGCAAGGAATAGGATCGTTTTCAATGATGAAGTGTTTTTGATCCAAAGGGTAAAAAGTTCTTTTGTTTACTTTCTTTGGTTGGAGATTAAGATGTTTATATATGATATTTTTTTTACTCTAGTTAGTTTCTTTGATTGGTTGGGCTCATGTTGAGGGTGGGGGTGTTGTTGCCCCTCCTCTTTTGTACATCATTCACTTCTTTGGGCCTTTTGGCGTTGGGTGTATAGTCCTATATTCATTGGGCCACTTATTTGGCACCTCTTTTTTTAACATATATATATATAAGTGAAAAAGAATTCAGAAAATCTGACACAAATGCCTGTACAGACCCATAAACCCCAATTGTTTCATGATAATAGTATTCTTCAAGAGCACTGAATTGCGCATTTAAATCCATTGAATCTCTAGTTGTGCACTCCTATTATCCAACAAATTTATCAATGGTAATCGAAGTACCATCTTTAAAAATTTGTTAACCATATGAAATTTTCTTCCTCCAAAAAATTGTACATCAATTTAGTCAGTCTTCAGCCTTTTCTTGAACTTATTCTCTAGCAATCTCTAGAGGAGACAAAACATGCATTCAGAATTTTATACCAGATTACCCTTACAGTATCTATTCCTAGTACATTCCTGATCCATGGTTCTCAAAATTTCAGTTTCAGCCCCAATCAAATTCAGATGGAACATTCTGAGCAAATTTATTAAAATTCCCATATATATTTCAAAAGTCAGATGATTCATATTTGGTATTAACTAAGCTGAAAATTCAACAAAATAAGGAAATACATAGCGAAACAGGCAAATTCCCCAGCAATCCCCTTATTTCATTGAGGCTGTCAAAGCTTCCAGAATTCCCAAAGTAAAACCCACATTTTGAACTTCTTGCCAAGGATTCTAATTTTTGGATGAATTTACTATCTCCAACCCCCCAGTCTTGGTAGGAACACAATGCAATCCCAGATGGGCCTAACCAAACAAAAATTCCAAAGAGGCAGCAATACTTCAAAAATAAACAAAGCGTCTAAATTATTTCTATCTCTAATAAATCAACATACTTCAAGAGCACAACAAGATAGACATGGATGGCTTAATAGAGATTATTACAAAAAAGCACCTCAAATTCTCAACAAGCCTAGTGAACTAATCGCTGAATCTACTCAAACTATTATACAAATTGAAAAGAAGAAAGTCATGGGCCTACTAGCCATGATCAAAAAAGTGATCTATACGTCAACAACCAAGCATGGTTAGTGGAGAAACACACGGTCTCATCTAATCATAACCATCACTTGATGAATATAACCCAAAAGATCAAATTTTTTTAAATGGATTCCGAAGAAAAATAGAAAAATTAAACAAAGATTTTGATTAATGGATCATCAGATCGAAGAAACGAAATAGAAGGAAGAGAGACCTTGCGATTGATAAAGGTGAACTGAGAAGAACATCCCTGACAATGAGAAGCATCGACTACCCAAATGTTTCCCCTCAGTGATGGCTTTGGCGGCAATCCGATTTTCTCCAACATCGTGATTTTCCCGGAAAATAAGAGTCAACAGGAAAAGGCAGGGAAAATGAAAGACAAAATAGGGAAAGTGAGCAGTTTAGAAAAAGTATACGAGATGGGCACAAGGGACTTCCCTGCTATTCACCTTCCTTTCTTCCCTTTTTGTTTTCTTTTATTTTCTTTCTTTTCCAATCGAAGAGAGAAGGAGAGAGAGAAATGACTTCTAATTTGTAAGCAGATGAGAACGGCTTCGAATACGAAGATAGATTAAAACTACGTCGTTTTGGCCAGCGCAAATGGTGAACCAATGCCGATTCGACATGTTAATCAGCACGACGTCGTTTTAATGGTTTCTTTGTAGACTGCCATCGTGCCACGCAATGTTGGGTCAACTTTGACGGCCAAAGTTCTTCGATATCGGTGTGATGACCTGAAAACTTTTCCTAGGTTGAGTTACTTGAGTATGAGTTGGGCAACATATGATACGGTGGTTAAATATAATTGTATTTGAATTAAAATTGTGTCTATTACAAATAAGTTATTTTTTGCTTAATTTATTTGAATTAATTTATTTAATAATTGTAATAATTAGATATGACTTTTTAAATGAGTTATACAAACGTATTACCAATTTAATAATTACATCATACTTGGGTTTATATTTTTAAACTCGTTATTATTTGTATTGTACTTAAAGTAGCCTATTTAATTGAGTATTTGATGTTTTCACATGAATATAACTTATCAATACAATTTATCACCCTTAGTTTGGAATACTTAACGATGATAGTCACCTTTGTTGCCTCCAATTACGATAAGTATTGGGTTTTAACTTAACTAAAATAAATAAATAAATAAATAAATCCGATCTTTTATATACCAGTAACAGTTTTATATGATTCATCAATACAATTCAAATTTGACATTTTCTTAAAAGTTTGGTTTAAGTATATTTGTGTTTGGAACAAATTCATATCAACTTGCATAACCCATTTATTCCCAATAGTGTGAAACTTACTATTCTTATGAGTAAATCAATGAGCCAAAGTGGAGATGACCTTTTCAACATCGCTATGAGAACACTCAAGTAAAGAATTCTTCAAATGGCTTTCTTAGTGCTTCCTAGAGCTAGTCACTTTTGATCCCCATAAGTACGACTCCTCACTCGACAGGGCATGGGCATCAAACCTACAGATCTTCCCCCACCCATCCTACTACTTCTACACCTTGTGATCTTTAAGATGATCATCACGAGCCCTCTACTAGAATGTCTTGGTAGATTCCAAAAATTCCATGGTGGATCAAGACAAAAATGAATGTAAGAATCCAAGACATACTCATCCTAGAGCTTCTGCTCTCCTCCGGGGAGGGGTTTTTTTTTATAGATAGAGAGGTGAGTCAAGGGTAGCCTCCCAATTTACATAACTCATTTAATAAATAAGTTATTTTTAATTAATTTGTATAACACAATTTTGATCTCAATTAACCTATTTAATAATCATGTTGATGAATCTGATTATAACCATAACATATTTAACCCGCATTTAAATTTTGATTTTAAATAAATAGGTTAATTGAATCGTAAAAATGTCAAATTAAAAGGTTAAATCATATTAAACGTGTTGAATGATGTATTATCAGATTAATAATTATGTCATGTTTAGGTTTATGATTTTAACCCAATTATTATTGTTGTTGTGTTTTGATTGACTTATTTAATCAACTACCTAAGTTTTGACATAAAATCAACACCACCCACCAACATAAATTATAACCCCGTAATAAAATTAACAATGACATCTCCTTTGTTGCCTTCAACTGCAATCAGTATTGGGCTTAAATCAACCCAAAAGAAGCAACCCAGTACTATATGTGGGGCTCATAATTTGGGCGTTCTGCACCAAACCCCACAACTTAGGGTAGGAGTGAAGGATGGGTCCAGACTTGTTAAACTGGATTGTGCTGAGTTATGGGCTTGGTCCCAAAATTCGTATTGGGTCAGTTTGGGCCTAGCTATACCACTACCAAGAGGCCAATCGGATGCTGTTTATATAAAGGAAGTTCTCATTTCAAAAGCTTTCCGCTGGTTAGAAGTTGAAGCCAAATTGAAAAGGTATCCATGCGGTAAAAGTTCATGATGTGCACGAATAAAAGAAAAGCAGTGAATACAAGTCTGAAGCAACACTTCACTGACAGAGGCCAACCCTTTTAAGTTTGATGCAAGAGAAATGTTTTTCCAAACATAGACCATTGGAATAGGAGACCAGTAAGCATGGGTCCAAGAATGGCCTTTTGTTGATTGGTTCCAACCCATTTTATGAGTCCTTATTCCTCATGGTATAGGGGCAAAGCTTGACAGCGCCATCACCAACTAAAATATTAGAAACTAAACCAAGATTAAAGAAAAACCCAGAGGGAAAGCTTCTAGGCTTTGTTGTTCATTAATGCTCGTCTCTCCCAATGAATTGGAAGCTTAAAGAATCACGCTTATCAAAGATGTCTGTGGCTGTTTCAAGGATGTTGGTCCACAGGGCATCCTTGGAGTCATGGTTTGATAATGAATTTTACAAAAAGCTTTGGTTTCCATTACACCCATTAATGCTGTTGTCTCAGCGAGCCCCACAATACGCGTTTTCTCCCACATTGTTTGTCAACCGAGTCAAGGTTATTAGACTCGGCAGTCGGTACAAATATGCCTTAGAAACATCCAATGCTTTGGTTTGGGAGAGATGCCAAAATTGTCTCTACATGTGGCTGAAGCTCTTAAATTTTAAAATTACATTCATGTATGCCCTCTGAATCTTGGAGTTTCCCCCTCAATTTTGCCTCTGTAAGACAAGAACTGGATTCGTTAAACCCACCATTTTACTTTGTGCATCTGCAGGCAAGTTGCCAACTTGGATTTCTCATATGGGAATTGCTCAGAAAGTGAAAAGGACTAAACCTTTGACATTAATGTTTGTCATATTAAAGTAGGGGATGGACAAGTAGGATTCATGAAAAGTAAGAATTGATATTGCAGCTGCTCTCAGTTCATCTTTCCAAAGAAGGAAAACTTTGTTATAATTGTATTAACCCGTTACTTATACTGTACAGATCATTTGGAATAGAGGTAAAAATCAGTGGAAAGTACATATCATGAACAGAGCTTGGGCAAGGATCTGGCTTGTAGTCTTGATTTCATCATGTGTTCCATCCGCGTCTGCATTCCTTTACAAGCCTTCTCCAATTCTATCACCCTCCATTGCATCCCTTGCAAGTGTGCTCTAAGCCTCTCATTCTCGGTAGAAAGTTCGATTTTTCTCACGTGCAGAAGAATTTGATCATGATCCCCTTTCTTGTCCTTACTTCCCTCAATGGTGTAACAAGATGCTGAATAACTGAAATCCTTGAGAGGGTGGGTGTTAGGGAGTAGGCTTTTGAGCTTGGTTTGCTGAGAGGTGATGACAGCTTTAGCTGCTGCTCTTGATGGAAGTTTTGAGTTTCGAGCTAGGTGTCTCAAAGCTTCTGGGGAGAGCTTCTCATAGTTGAGTGCACAGCATACTGTCATCTTTTCTTCTTCACTTAATCCGCCATGGACCTGTTGAAAAATTCAATTCAATTCAATTCAATTTCCTAACAACTCTTGCATCCTCGAATTGGCAGAAAGTATAAAAAACCAGTTTCTCAACACAACTGAACTAAAAATTTAGAATTCTCCATGTTTCTGAGTAGTGTTGGCACATACATAACCAAGTAGCATAAGTAGCTACGTTGTAAATTCAAAGCAGATCAAGTAAATTTCATTTACTAGCATAAGAAATTCTGCAGAAAAGCATCATACCTCTAGATAGATGTCTGTAGCTTGGTAAATACCATCATAAGAGTCTCTTGCAGAATCTGGCAGGGCAGCAACTAACGCCACAAACTTGGTAGGTTTCAGACTGAAATCTGGGGCTACTTCAGCAATGTACAAGTCCATCAAGGCAGCAACCTTTTTCAATTGAGTTGATGAAAATTGACCTCCAAGAAATGATTTCAGCAACCTCAAAACCAGATTCACATAGTATATACAACCCCTGCCATGAGGAGATGGAACGAGCAGATTATCCAATGTTGCTTGGTCCAGCTGCGAACCGATCAGACTCTCTAATATGTTCTTGCAACATTTGCTTACTTTCAAACTCAAAGCCATCCGAAGAATATCATATAACCCTTTGCAAGAAACAGAGCTCCTATCTAGCGATGAAAGCAGAGTGACTACAACCTCTGTGGTTTTGCTCTTTTCAGCTGGTCCAGCAATAAAAAATCTGGATTTTTGGTAATAAAAGAGGAACCGACTTAGTGTAACATGATCCAATTTCTGGGATACCATCATTTTTACCACCTTATCAATCAAATCAGCATTCAAAAACACGAGATCTTCAAACCACCAAGTTGTGCGAGACCAGCTGTTTTTCACGCTGTCGGTGCTTCTTGTGTCACTGGAAAGCTGAAAACTAGAGCAGCCTGAGGATGGAGTACATGGGCTCACAACACTGGGCAAAGCAAGCCTCCCCACAAGTGAATCCAAGATTTTCTGAAGCAAACATGAAGAATTCATGGCTGGAAGTAAATCTTGGCACTGTTTCAAAGCTACTAGGAGCTGGGACCAAGTCCAGGAGTTGATCTCTTCAAGGGATTTCTCAGTTTGGTGTAATAAACTGGGTGTTCCAGAGAAAACTTGGTCCATTTCCATGAAACAGGCAGCACAATTTAGCAGGACGGCATTAAAGGGACTTATCTCAGCTCTACCATTGTTATAGCAGAACCTTGCAATGAGCTCAAAACCCTCCGCCCCTCCTGGAAAGTCAGGTAGTATCACTTTCAGGGTCCCAGCCTTGCTTGTCAATCCACTGAACAATCTGCTCAGTTTACTCGAGAAAGTTATAAGAATTTTCTGCAAATATTTATGACAAAACAGAGTTGAACAGTCATAAAATCTCCAAATAAATTAACTAATCTCAAACTCAGGAAACAAAATCCAGATACACTGAAAAAAATGGATTAAATTAGATAAAAGTAAATATGAAATCATATCTACAAACCTCCTAAGATTGGTTTGTCAAAAATACAGGAATTTTTTTGTGAGAAAGACCCAACAACCTTCACATTGAAGAACCTTTCAATGTTTGCCGACCCGACAAAAGCATTAAATTCATCAAAAATTAGCCGAAATCCGCGTAAGAAAACAAGGGAATATTGCACTCATACAGCTAAATTATGGTGAGAGGTCATTATTAACAATAAATTGCGGGTGGACCTGATTTCACTAGAATCTAATGGCCGGAGAGAAATCTTTAACTTAAGTAAAAGACCAAGTCCATGCTTCACTCACCACGAACTTAAGAAAAATCATTCCTGTTTTATAGATCAGAAACAGCCATGGCTGCTACAATAAATAAGGAAGGTGCGGTTTCAATATCCATCAAGTTCACGTTGAAAGAAACTGTTGTAACCACAACCAAAAGCAAACCAACAAGAGTGCAACCGTGCAAGCCACAGAGCAGGAAGGAAGAAACAAAGTAGAGCAGAGGAAGTACCTTATCCAGTAAGAATGTCTCTTCGCCGTTGACATCCACTTCAAGATCACAGCAGAACCCCATGGTTCAAATACACCAGAACTTAAACGCTTATGCAACTTAGAAAAGTTTCAGATCGACCCAACAAAGAGAAGAGCTACGAACATTCATATCCTGACAGGGTGAGAATGAAGCTGAAAAAGGTAGTTTCCCAGCTTTGCTCAGTCAATGAGTGCAGATGCAGTGTTTGTTAGTACACAGTCAATGGAGAGAATAAGAAGCAATGAAGCGTTTTACTTAACAAACAAACATATAAACAAACAAGAGTAGCTGCATATAGTTATCAGAATTAAATAAAGAAAAAGAAATAAAGAAGACTCCTAACCCAAGACACACCAAACCTTCTTAGAAGTGAGCAAGTCCCCGAGGTGCATTGGTAAAAGGTCACTTGACACTTAATGCATTTATATTGACCTTCTGTTCTTGTGGAACAGACAAAAAATTAGGTTAATGGGTTATTCATCCTCTGTACAAAAACTTTTGCTATGGGGGTGATATTGTGGATAAGTGGGGGATACTCAGAACTACAAGCTCAGAACACTAGCATTTTCCATGGCCCATGATCACAAATCTTTTACATGTGATGATTTCACTGACTGCATTATACTTTTCCATTCCACATTCCGTTACTTTCGCCGCCAATTTCCGTAGTGGATTGACTCTGACTCAGTGGCAGGGAACTGATGCTGGATTCCACTAAAGGAGGGGGCCGGAATGCTTTTCACAAAATGGATTGGATATGCAATGGGTTTGTTCAGGATCCATGTGTGCTGTCTATATCCAAATCATTAACATTAGGGTGAAGTCCGTATGAAGAGAATACTACCCAAATCGAATCTAATAATCCATGAAGGACTGAGATCTGAGGTCTAGATCAGAGTGCAGCTTAGCAGGAGTTAATAAAGCTTGGGTTTGATCATGCACAAGGAAAAAGCCATGTCCTTTTAGAGGGTCAAAAGCTAGGCTAAGCCAGGTCATGGTGACCTATAGTTTTTATGACATGAGAGAATTCTCAAGCCCATTCAGCCCAAGCGCCCAAGCTTCCGACAAAGGCCAGGCCTGACGAAAATGCTGTACATACTATTTTTTTTTCTTTTTTTTTCTTTTTTTTTTTTTAAAAAAAAAAAAAAACCCTTTTCCCTGCCATGCCGGATATTCTAGTATAATCAATGCCCGTGTTGTTACTTGTTACAACATTTTTGGGATACAGATGATTGTAGAACAAAGGAAGAATGTGATAAAAACAATTTTGAGAGTTCTAAAATCATAATTTTTAATTTCAAAGATGATGATTGTGATTTTGATAGAGTTTCCACTTGAAATGTTTTTAGTTGAAATATTTTTTTCTAAAAATATGTTTTTAGAAAATTCATTTGTCCATATATTTATCTAAAAATCATAATAAATATTGATAACAATATTAAAATTTTGGCATCTACAAAATTTACAATATTTGAAGCATGGTTTAATCAAATTTATATGCTCGCTAACAAATAAATGAATTTTTTTATAACATTCATTTAATCAAGTTTAAAATTTTTTTGAACTATTTCAATTGTTCACATTTTTTAGTTATTTTAATTACTTAGGATTCTTTATAACATTTATTTGTTTTAACTATTTTTAGGGAATAATCCATGTATTGTTTTATATTAAATTATCATTCATATGGTATTTGAAAAAAAAGAGAGATTAAATTTGTAAAATAAATTATTTTGAAATTTAAGTTATTTCTGTTATCAAATAATTAAATTCAAACAGTAAACAATTTTCACTTAATATATACTTAATTTTCAATTATATAAAAAAATACCTATAGTACATCCAAATCTTAAGTAATATAACCATAATACAAAAGTATGATAATATATAGTAAAATTTTCCATTTTTTTTCCCTTTCTCCTATTTAATTTATTCGGCAACACAAAATAACATTAATTTCCAAAATTAAGATTTAGACGATGTTTTTTTTAATTTAATTCTAAATAGAACTTAAATATTTTGATTTTTTCTATGTAATAAAAAATCTATAATAAATCATGAAAAAAAACGATGTAAAATTTGAAAGTAAATCATTTTAAGCAAAAAATTAGAAATTCAAACACCCTCTTATTGACAACAAAAATGGAATATACCAGTCTCATGCCTCACTCCACATTGGATTGTGTAGAGGCAAGAACCTGATTCTCCTTAAAATTAGGCATAAGAGAAAAATACAATATTTGAGATGACATGCATAAATCACTCTGGCATATCATGAATTCATTGTGTAATTCAACCTATAAAAGCTTCATTTTCAAATTAAATAGTCAAATAAATAAGTATTCCTTCTTAAAGGATGAAAAACCTTAAGTCTTAAGGAGATAAAATAGGAGGGAAATACAGCCCAGGTTGCCAATCCTTGTTTTTCTTTAACAATCCTTTATCTGAAAAGGAAAAGAAAAGAAAATTCAGGTGCAGGCTAAGGCATCTCCACACCCTAAGCGCCACTTGAGCGATTAACAAGCATCTCCGCTACCAAGTAATGGCCAACTGCCCACCCAACCACAATAAGGGATCTTAGTAACCATTAATCTGAGGCCTTGGGCCTGAACCCATCAACCTTGAGAAAGGCATCTGGCCCCGGCCAGGGAGGGCCCTTTGGGTAGACAATCGGTCAGTTGTCTTCTGATCTGAGACTGAACTTGAGAATGCTTGGGCAAGCTCAACAGCTGAAGCTACTTTACCGTATCTCAGGCCATTAGCATCTGGAGAAGCTGGCCTTGGCTGCTCAGCCGGCTTGCGCCAGGTCTCTGGTGAAGGCAGCCTGTCCTGCTGCTGATGCTGCTGTGGTTTCGGCTTTTCTGTCTCCCTGATGTTCTTCCTGTTATCATTACGCCAGTTCCTCCTCTGCACATCAGTTCTGTCAGCTTCTACCCTGTGATCCTTCCTCTCAGCAGTCTTTCCAATCCTATCATCAAGAGGAAGATTCGTGGTCTTTTCACTCAAACGAGTGGGAACCGCATTCCCAGGAATCATGTCACTCTTGGGACCATCATGTTTGACCCTTCACATAACAATTAGTAAGGCAAATATTAAGAAATAACCCACATAAAACATACCATTCGAACACCAAATGCATCCCATGAAGAGTAGTTCCCTACAAAATGAAATTTAAGAATGACTCCCTACCTAATGGAAGATTGACCTACATCATGGTTGTTGATAGCAACCTCATCAATTCCCCGCTCTTTCAGAACCTGAGAGAAGGTTTAATTATTCCATCAAGTGAAGATAATAAGTCTTAATGACTTCATAAAGACACCATAATGGTCAAATGAGAAGGCATGAGAGAGAGAGAGAGAGAGAGATAACACCCATATTTTCTAACAAGAACAGCTAAAGAAAATCAATGGAAAAAATTTTTAATGGAGAAAAAAAGAACAGTTAAAGAAATCAATGCAAAAATTTTGTTATTTGAACATCAAAATGCAAATCTTAGGGAATTTCTATTTTCTTTTATCATCTTGCAAGGTAGAATTGAACCCATGGTGTCTGCTCCATGGCAGCCAAGGCACTGTAGGTGTAAGGAACTTCAACTCTTAACATCTTAAAATGACAGAAAAGACTACTTACCAGTTCTCGTGGGCGAGCGCCACCAAACAATGTGTTCCTGCACCAGTCAGATATCACAACCTGTTACTTATTGATGCCAGGGAAAAAAACCCACAATCTAGTAGAATAAAATCCCCATAATTTGGGGGGACCATCTTTGCCTGTTTTGAGAAGGTGACCAGACATCCAATACAATTAAGTTATAATCTACTGAATGCCTACACTTGAGAAAAGCTTCTGTTGCAGGAATTGATACAAAACTTGACATGCACAAGATGGCTCAATTTAACTTTTCTAATAGAACTGTTTATGCAGGGAAAAAAATCTTTCTAATACAACCATAACAGCAGGAGATTGTTAGTCCAAGAGCTGAGAATTTGACTCGAATAAGATAATAACTGAGTGAACTTGCTTTATCTATCTATCTATCTATATATATCTTTGTATGTGTGTGTGTGTGTGTGTTAATTTTTTAAAAGGCAAACAAGAAAAAAGAATAAATTGAAAGCACCAAGCAAAAAAGGGGCAGGGGCTCAACCTAAGTATGTATGTGCATATATATATATATATATATATATATATATATATATATATATATTTATGTGTGTGTGTTAATTTTTTAAAAGGCAAACAAGAAAAAGGAATAAATTGAAAGCACCTAGCAAAAAAAGGGCTCAACCCAAGCACATTGGGAATGGGTGAACTTGCTAATTATCAAAGGAGGATGGTTTCATAGAAGAACAGAAGCCTAAATGAGCAGCCTTTAAACCAATTGATCGGGCTAACATAATACAGAACCAGGTTTGATGACTGACTAACCCAAGTGCACCACTTCTAACAAACTTCATTTCTATTATAAAAGAACACAAAAGAAACAGACAGAAGAAAAATACAATTGTTCTGGGGAAAAGAACATAAAAAGTATGTAGCTTCAGAACTAAAATTTGTGATGGACTCTCTAATTGTTGGGACTTTAGGAGGGAAGTGGTGGTAAATATGAGATCTCTACAATGGAAAGATATTGTGAATCAGTAAGATGCTGAAAGGACATATGTGCTCATATATGTAGTAAAAAAAATGGCAAGTCATGTTTAGTAGTTGAGAGGTATTAACCATTATGTGAAGAATAATACATGTGCCTTTAGGCATCAAGGCATCATACATAAGGTCAAATCTTGCGTACAAACTACCAACTATGAAGTGGTGGTTGCTATGGTAAATAAGCACTACACACATTTTTCTTTAAATGTTAGCAGCAAAGACATTGGAAGTGTCTAAATGGTGCCAGATCATTAATTAATTGTTGGTCATGTCAACCAATGCTAAAACATGTTAATCATTTGTTAGCCTGGTATACATAGTGGATCCTAGCATATAAGCTTTTAGGATAGTTGGCAGTTTAACATGGCATCAGTGTTATAATTAACTAGAGGTCTTGAATTTGCTGCTTATTCTCTCATCTATTAATCTATACTTGTTACTGTTGATTTGGCTCTCTATCATATGGTATCCATTCAGATATTTTGCCCGTCTTTAAAAGCTTGTTTTCATCTTTTTTCCCATGCATGTCTTTCTGGCTACCATTCACTTTTTTTGTTTAAAATTCTTGCCCATATGAAATACACATTTCTCTTGGGAAACATGTTCTAGAAAGAGCATTCAAAGTCGTCCTGTAAATTCATATAGCAATTTGACTGCTACATGTAGATTTCTATTGAACTCGTAAACTCTGCTTTAATTTTAGAAACTTCATGGAAAGGGGAAAAAAGAAAACAAAAAGGGCCATCATAAGAAACGTCAATTCCTCTCACATGGTTGATGGAAACTATAGGGAAAAAAGAGTAGGAGAATCATACATTTTCAAACTTGTCATTATCTTTTCTAAAAAAAATAAGAAAATGGGGAAAAGAGGGGACAGATTTTTTATTTTTAAGGTATACGGGGCATTGTGGTTCAAAATTGTTTTATTTTTCTTCTTTCCTTCCTTTTTCCTATCCTTTCCTTCTCCCTTCTAGTATCCTTTGGTTCATGGTTTATGAGATCCAAATGGAGCTGTAAAGGGCAACTGCAGTCATCATTCCTATACGACAGTAAACATACTACTCGGCATCAAAATTTTAATGGAAGGGGAAGGAACTGAGAAGGGAAAGGCACGCCCACCAATAAGAAAGCCTCATATACAAATTGAGTAGAAGTCAAGAGCATAACAAGCAGCTCAAAATTCAAGAACATAAACATTACACAGCCTTGAATAAGAAACCACAACAAGGTTTCCATACCTATAGTCATAAAAAAACAGATAAATCAGATAACAAGCAAATAAATTCTAAACTAACACCATGGGTTTCTCATGTGGTTCCGATGTTTGGATTGTGTGGAAATGCAGGGCAAGAGGTTAGGGATGAAGCTGAAGGAAGTTCACATGCTGGAGAAAGCGTGAGGAGAGACAACTGGTTATGCAGAACCCAGTGTCTGATGTGCTGGTTGAGTGTGGTGGAAGTAATAGGGGTGCAGAAGGTGCAGGTGGTAGGCCTGCTAAGGGTACTGTTCTGGAGTCAAAGAAAGGTGGTCTAGGGACCGGGCCAGCTGGCAGTGTGGAGGAAGAGAGAAAAGGTGAAATGGGCCACAGTAATTTTGCATGACAAGCCCACAGTTAGTGCATGTTGAGGCTGAGGGGTCCAAATCCATGAGGTTTTTGGAAGCGGGCTGGGATGTTAGGCTGACCCTTTCTCCTAAAGGGTCTAGGGCTCCTCTACAGCCTTCCGTGGAAGAAGTGTGGAGGGTGATAGAGGTGCCGGCCAATGGAGACTTGACTTGCTAACAAGCCGATTGATGCTCGCCGACGAGGTGCTGACGGTGGAGGCTTCCAAGTACCCTGTCTCTCACTCTCAACCTCTCTTTTCTTTGGGGTTATAGGGTGTCTCTTCTTCTACTCCTTTCTTGTTGCCCATTGAGGCTTTAGGGGTGCGGGAGGAGGGGTTTGTTGCGGCGGATGGCTTTAAGGCAACGAGAGAGGATTGTGACCCTCTACCAGTAGTCTTGGCAGAAGATAGTGCCTCGGTCCTTGATAGTCGGTAGGAGCTCTTTTGCAGCCTAGTGGATTGGGGGGGTCTCGTCTAAGCTTGCACTTGTCCCGATTGGGGCGGACTTCCTAAGGCCTCTGGAGGCAACGATTGATTATCAAGAGAAAGAAGGGGAGCGGAACCCTGAAGGGGAGCGGAACCCTGTCCGGCCTTAGGTTTGCTCCCCAATGGTCACCAGTTCCTGTCCCCTTAGGGCCACTGGAGGTTTACCCAGTCGTTAACTTCAGGGCCCCATGGGATTAGTCGAGGTGAGCGCAAACTAGCCCGAACATCCACGGTTTTATATATATATATATATATATAAAAAGAGGAGCGGCTAGAAGGGTGGTACTTCAGTTGTCTCGCTAAGTTCAGTCAGTGCCTTGGCATGCCAACGAAAGGCTTTGAAGATGAGATTTTGTACCTTATTAGGAGGATGAAGGAGAGAATTGACCAAAGGGGGCCAGAAGGGGCTACTAGAAGGGCGAGGTCCATGTCTTCTAAATTTGAAAGGGAACTCAAGAAGTTAGAGTGGACAATGAGTTATAAGAGAGCAAGAAACGATAGCGGATTGGACAAATCTGATGGGGCTTTTATTTTGGGGCACTAATGAAGATAAGAATGTTATCCTGGAATGTAAGAGGGGCAAACGACAGGAACAAAAGGAAGATAATAAAGTCCTTGATCAAATCAAAGAGGGTGGATGTGGTTTGTTTGCAGGAAACAAAATATAAATGATGACTATTGGACTTGTGTGTAGTCTTGGGGTGGGAAGGTGTTTAGGTTGGAGTGCAATCAATTCGGGGGGTGCAATAGGTGACATTCTAGTGTACTAGGATAGCAAGGTGATGGAGTTAGTTGGTTTGGAAATGGGGGCCTACTCGATTCCGTGTTGCTTCAAGAATTGTGAGGATAGTGTTTTGTGGGTGTTTACTAGTGGGTATGCCATGGTTTGCAAAAGAGACAAGGAGAACTCCTAGGATGAGCTTGGGACAATAAGAGGATTATGGAGTGACCCTTGGTGTGTTGGTGGGGATTTTAACCTAATAAGGTTCCCTGGAGAGCGCGATAGAGAAGGAGGGCAAACTTCAACCATGAGGAGATTTTCAGAGGTGATAAAGGAGCTGGAGTTGAGGGGCTTTCCTCTGCAAGGGGGGTCCTTTCACTTGGAGGGGTGGGTTGGATAACCAATCCCAATCTAGACTTAATTGGTTTTTTATGATAGAAAATTGGGACAATTTGTTTAATGGGACCATGTAGTATTTTCTACCCAGATCGGTTTCTAATCATTTTCCCATTTTGCTTGATGGGGGAAGCCTAAGGAGGGGACCCTTTCCTTTTAGATTTGAGAATATGTGGTTGAAGGAAGAGGGGTTCAAAGATTTGCTTAAGAATTGGTGGGTGGGCCTTAATTTTAATGATTCCGCTAGCTTTGTTTTAGATGCAATTTGAGAGCTTTAAAAGCAGTCTTGAAGTCCTGTAATAAAGACATGTTTGGTTTCATTGAGGCTAGAAAGGGAGAAGTCTCAGTCAAGTGGCATTATAGGATGAAAAGGAGAAGGGTACAACCCTAAACCTGGAAGAGTTTGAAGCTAGAAAGGAGGCAATGGAGGCTTAAAAAAAAGTGGATATTTAGAGAGGAAATCTCTTGAAGATAGAAATCAAGGGAAGTGTGGTCGAAGGAGGATCACTACAACACTAGTTTTTTCCATAGGATGCCGAATGCACATAGAAGAAGAAACCGGTTACCTAAGGTGAAAGTGAATGACAGTTGGCATACCAAGGAGAATGAGATAAAAGCTAGTGTGGTTAGGGCATTTCATAATCTCTTTTCCGAGGAAGGGGGGTGGAGACCTAGTTTTGATGGGTTGACTTTTGAGGATTTAGATAGCCATAAGGCTAAGAAGCTGGAGCTTCCTTTTTCGGAAGAAGTGGTGTTCGCTGCTCTCTTTGATTTGGGCAAGGACAAAGCACAAAGTCCAAATGGGTACACCATGGCATTTTTGGCTTTTCAGTTGGGAGTTTGTGAAGGAAGGGGTGTTGAGTTTTTTCTAGGGAGTTCCATGAGGGAGGCAGATTTGTTAAGTCTTCAAATGCAACCTTCTTGGTTCTTGTTCCAAATAAAGGAGGTGTTGAAGACTTGAGAGATTTTAGGCTGATCAACCTAGTAGACAACCTCTATAAGTTGTTGGCTAAGATGTTAGCCAATAGACTTAAGAAGGTTATGGGTAAAGTGATCATGAAATCTCAAAACGCTTTTGCGGAGGGTAGACAGATTTTAGATGCAATTTTGATTGCAAATGAGGCTATTGACTCAAGGTTGAAAAGCAATGAAAGTAGTGTTCTTTGCAAGCTTGATATAGAGAAAGTGTATGATTATGTGAATTGGAACTTCTTGTTTTTGGTGCTAAAAAAGATAGGCTTTGGGGAGAGATGGATTAAATGGGTAGAATGGTGTATCTCAACAGCGAAGTTCTCCATTCTAGTGAATGGATCCCCATCTGATTTTTTTCCAAAGTTCGAGAGGATTGAGAAAGGAGATCCCCTCTTCCCTTATTTATTTGTGATCACCATGGAGGTTTTTAGTTGTCTCTTGAAGAGGGTGACAAGTGGTAGCTACTTGTCTAGGTGGTGGGTGAGAGGTAGGGGTGGTGGTGGGATTCAAATCTCTCATTTATTATTTGTTGATGATATTTTGGTGTTTTGTGAGGCGTCACTGAACCAGATGACTTTTCTAAGTTGGCTTCTTATTTGGTTTGAGGCTTGTTCTGGTTTTAGAATCAACTTGGAAAAAAGTGAGCTAATTCTGATAGGAAGGGTAGAAAATATTAATGACTTGACCTTGAAGTTGGGGTGTAAGGTGGGCGGTGTCCCTTCCCACTACCTGGGTCTTCCTTTGGAGGCTCCTTTCAAATATGTAATAGTTTGGGATGGTGTTGAAGAGAGATTCCGAAAAAGGCTAGCCATGTGGGAAACACAATATATCTCAAAAGGAGGAAGGCTCACTTTAATTCATAGCACTCTTTCTAGCATGTCAATCTATTCCATGTCTCTTTTTTGCATGCCAAGGCAGGTGAGGTTGAGGTTGAGGTTGGAAAAATTCAAAGAGATTTTCTTTGAGGTAGTGGGGCTCTTGTGCAAAAATTGCATCTAGTAAGGTGGAAAACAGTCAGTTTGGAGAAAAAGAAGGAAGGATCGGGTGTGAGGAATCTCTTTGCAATGAACAAAGCCTTCTTATGCAAGCAGAGTTAGCGGTATGCCAATGAAAGAAAGGCCCCTAGAAGCAAGTCATTAGTCAAAAGTACGGAGAAGATGATGGGGGGTGGCGTCCATGTGAGGTGAGTGAGAGGTATGATGTGGGGCTATGGGAAGCTATAAGAAAGGAGTGGCATATTTTGAGTAGCAAATTGGCCTTCCAAGTGGGTAATGGTCAGAGATTGTGATTCTGGAGGGACAAGTGGCGTAGAGATGAGCCACTTTGTGAGTCCTTCTCTTCCTTACTTGCCCTCTCCTTATCTAAAGAAGCTTGGGTGGCAGATGTTTGGAACCCCGAAGGTGAAGAGGGTGGTTGGACCCCTTGGTTCTCTAAGGCCTTTAATGATTAGAAATTGGAAACTGTGGAATGTTTTTTGCTAAAGATTCAAGCAACTAGGGTGCACAAGGATATGGGTGACAAAGTGATTTGGATAGCCTCAAGGTGTGGGAACTTTTCGTTCAAAACTCTCTATTCTATTTTGGAGCCCGGAGACACTCTTTTGTTCCTTAGTAGCAGGATTTGGAGATCCTGTGCTAAGGTGGCTTTCTTCGCTTGGGGGGCAACTTAGGGGAATGTCTTAACTCTGAACTAGATCCAAAGGAGTGGGTTTTATTTGGAAAATAGATGATTCCTTTGTTAGTCTAAAGTAGAAACGGTCAATCATATTCTTCTTTGAATCTTTACTATGCAAAATCGCGGGTTCTTGGGCATTTGTTCTTTTCCCTCTTTAAGGTGTCTTAGGTTCTTTCCTGCTTGGTTAAGGAAAGTCTTTTTGGGTGGCATGGGTCCTTCATGGGTAAAGCCCATAAAAAGGCTTGGTAAGTGGCCACTTGATGTATATTTTGGACAGTGTGAAAGGGAAGGAACTTGTTAGTGTTTGACAATGAAGAGTAATCGGTCCAAAGATTAAAAAATTCTTTTGTATGTAATTTATGATCTTGGTTTAGGGTATCTGTAGATATGAGCCCTAATTCTCTTGTTAGCTTCATTGATTGGTTAGGTTCAAAGTAAAGGCAGGTGATTTTTTTGCTTTTTTCCCTTTCCCTCTATGGTGAACCTTTAGGCTTTTGCTGTATACTTTATTCAGCTCACCCTATACTAACAACATGTTGATAAGGCAACTCATAACAAGTAGTATTAATAAAGAGTTCCAAAACAAGGTACTGACCTTTCTCTTTCAACATTTCCTTCCAATCTTTCAAGAGACTGTGTCCGGGGCTTTAAATTCAATTTTGGACGCTCTGCTGCACGACTCTCTGTCTCAGTTCCAGCTAACCCTGTTCTTGCAGGATTCGTATTTCCATATAATTCAGTAACAGTTTCAGCATGAATAGGGTCACTTGACCAATTGTGCCCCTAAATTACCCAAATGAAGAGAGCTCAGTGCAATGAATATACTGGAGACTTCAAAAAATATAAAAGAGAATTTCAAAAAATCATCATATAGGAACCAAACTGGTACCAGCTTATAATCATTAACGGGTTGCTCCAAACCGTCCAACCGCTTTGATGCAGGAAGTAACTTCAGCTTGGGTCTCTCTGCTGCATCTGAAGGCACTGGTGGCTGGAATTCAGACCTACCAGATTTTCCATTGGTAGGAGACACCTGAACCCCATCATTGTAAGATTGAGGGTTCCTCTCTTTTGCTTCTCGATGTATATTAGACCTAGCACTCCCATAGACTGTTACATCCCTGCCACCAGCCCAAAACCCATCTTTGATAGTCAAACCCCTTTCAGCATGCCTTGCTAATGATGCATCATAATGTTCCCCCCCGTTCACCACATCCATCCCATTTAAGGCATAATTATCAATACCACCCTTGGTGTGCAAGCTACTCTCAGTTTCAGAATGTCTAATAACCTCAACATCTGGCTGATGATGGACTGAGTGCTTTGACTGCCATCTACCTGAAGATACCTTTTCAAGGGCACTTGCTTGAGCAAACTTTGATTCAGCAACAGACCCAGACCAGGCAGACTGCCCAGGCTCAGCAATGCCAACAGCCTCTTTCCTAGCAGCCCATGCATTTGGATAAGAGCCAGAAACAGCCTGCCCACCATGACCCATCGAATTCCCAGGAATCACCCCCACGTGAGCTGACCCCCCTTGAGTTGCCTCAGCCAATCTTGCTGAGTAAGAACTTGCAGAAGCACTTGGCAACTGTGAGACCGGAGTTGAAACCTGTCGCCCTGCCAACCTCCCTGAGGATGTATAATCTGTCTTTGGTTCCACACGAGTCAGCGGAACATTAATATTTTCATCACTAACAGTTCGCCGTGGGGCTGATACACCATCTAAGGGCTTCCGCTCATCCTCGTCAAAATTCCTACCAATGTGTACTGTATGAGCAAGGAATGGAGTTTTGTCATCAAAATTTCTGGTCGCTGGGGAAGAGTTGGGTCGGGAACGATAATCGGGCCTTCCCGTAGGGTTTCCCCAAGATGTATGGCGGTCAAACCCAGAACGATCCGAAGGCCTCACCACTCTGCGAAACCCAATGAACATTAACTAGGCTTTTACACAGAAAGAAACAATTATTAAAAATGAAAAAAGAGAGCTTGAACCAGGGCATAAAGCATAAAAATTTCACAAATTGAAAGTTCCATTTTTTATAGCTGAAAATTTTTCCAGGAAAACACACGGGAAAACTGATAAGACAATCAGATCTAAAAGCCATGTAAGCCGAAACACCAAGATAGAGAAAGAAATCAACTCACATAAAAGAATAAATTATTTCCAAAAAACAAATAAGAATCACAAAATCAGAAATCGAGATAGATTCGATAATTAATAAAAATAAGAAAAACAATTAGAAAAGAAGAAGAAGAACATACGCGCCAGGAGCAGAGGGGAGAGGAATATCGGAAGGGATAGAGCCGCCATGAAAGTCCTTAAGGGTCATAGTTGAGCCGCCGAATGCCTTCTTCTTCGACATTCTCACCGCTCTCTCACTCTCTGTGGATTTTGTTTTCCTGTGAACTGGGATTTTAGATAAAAAAAAGTGAGAAACCCCGATCCACAGATGAGATGCCGAGAGGAGGAGTGGTAGGAAACCGGTGGGTTTACGGTTTGCCCTTCGTTCCCAAACACCCGTCTTGATAGGTTTCAACTTTCAGGTCTGGACCCCAACCATGGGCCTTTCTAGGCTTTCCAAGTATTGTTTTTTAAATTAAAATAGTCTTAAAATATGTTTTTTTTTTTTTCTCTTTTTATATATATAAACACAGTTGTATAAGAATTTTCCTTGAGAATAAATTATTTTTTAAATCAATTGGAAGCCTTTTTAGTTTTTTTTTAAAATATGTTTTGAATAATAATTAAAAAATAAAAATTATTTTAAAATTTTTCATTGCAAATAACTACCTTAACATTTTAAAAAATAAGTTAAAAAAAATATTTTTCATATTTAAATTTTTATTTTTATTTAATCAATTAACTTTTCATGGTTTAGCTCTTAAAACTTTTCATGGGACTCAAGCCTTGAAATATTGATCACCTCGCAACAACTAGCATCGGATAGATTCAATATATTATTAGTGGCATGATTTGAACTAAGGACCATATATTATTTATTAATATTAGCAATATTAACTAATATTAAAAATGATGTTAACATATTTAATTTGAATACAGGTGTAATATTAAAATGATGATATATTCAATTATTTAAGGATATAAAAGGAAAGATGGTATAAATATAATTGTTATTATTTATTGTAAATATTTTCAACAACCACTTAAATAAAATTCAAAAATAAGATAATTAAAATTAATTATTCTATTAAAATTTTGAGACCACATATTGGGCATAATGTATAAGAATATGGAGGAATTGCGAGATGTAATAAATAAAATACATGTATTTTTTTTTTTTTAATGTTGTTATTAGGTTAGATTGCTTCACCACTCAGCTTCCACAAACAATATGCTGAACAAAAATATGGCCACTTGCTCTAAGAACAAACATATATTCTCACAAATAATGATGATGATGTCATATGACCCCATGAACAAATCTTTCTAAAATTTATAAGTAATTGGGAATTTTGACCCATGTTGCCATGCCCCACTCTCTTAATTTCTTATTATTTTGATTTATTATTTTTTTAATCGCCCACTTGGGATTGAATTGAAATAATCACTTTGTCTTCACAAATAAGATATTTTCTTAATTTTACTCTTGAGAATTCTCAATGAGTGTGTTTTAAGATTTTTTAATATAAAACCTTATTTTTAAGAGATAATTTAATATATGGTGGTATTCTCTTATCGATATGGATAAATATGCGATATTAAGGACGAATGTTTTTAAAATTACTTTGTTAAGAGAGAGTTGAGTCAATGTACCTAAATTCAATTTGACAAATACTTCTCTTTCTTTCTCTTTCTTAAATAAGTGAAAAATGATTTATGAAATGATTGTAATATCCGATAAAAGAATCAGATCAATCAATTGAAAAATTTATTAGATCAAGTCATTGATCCAACCGGTAATTCAACCTTCATGATATAGTAATGATATGATTTATATTTTATAAAATTAAAAAAATAATTACAAGGAATTAGACTATATATAAATAATTTAAAACTTTTATCATGTTTCATTTTTAAGATGAAAAACATAAATAAATAAAAAATATAATTAAAATTAATACATATCTAAATTATTTAATCTTTATATATATATAATTTATCTTGTCTTGGGATGAAAACAAAGGTGTTTATATATCAAGAAGAATGGCGTAGGGCATCAAGCAGGACTAAGAATAAAAATCCCTTTGGTTAAGAGTGAAAGAAAGTACGAGGTAATAACAATTATAACCTTAATCATCTCTACATCATTTACTAACATAAAGTTCTCATTAGAGACAATCATCATATCTGAACAATCAAAACCAGCCCTTGTAACCTAACAGTTAAGATAATTTGTCCATATATAAGTTGGTGATTAGAGAATAAGGACAAGGAATTCATGGTGTACAAGACTAGCATTCCAGTTACAACGTATATGCAAATGTCTTGATCCTTATCAATAAGTCCAGAGGTGTAAGGCCAACCACCACAAAAATTCCCTTCTCTGTCTTCATGATTAATTACCATAATTACAAACTAACAACTTGTTATTGTCTACGTCTAAAAGATCATGTCTGTAACAGGAATCCTTACAAACTCTCCATCAAAATAACTAATGTTTGTGGGAATTCAACCATGGCCGCATGCAGTACTGAACTAATATACTTTATGATCTTTTTTGTTCACTATTAATAATAAGAAATATGTTATATATTATTATATAAAAAGGGAAAATCGAGATCGAGGATTGTCAAGGAATCCTCATGATACATAGTTACTACACCATGCATAGGAAGACAAAAGGACAAAGGACATATAACTAGTTATGTGGGTGCAATTATTTTAGCTAAATATGACGGCACCAATAGCTTGGTTTGAGTCGAAGCCACCTAGAAAATATGACGGTTCGGTTGATTTCCAGAGGTTTAAAAAATAGAGAGAGGATGTCAACCTGAGTTTCACGATCTGGTACACCAAACCCACCTCCAAATTGGTAAGCCCAGTGTGCCATGCGGGCAATGTTTGTGATGATATTAACAATGGGTTGTACGTAGCAAAGGAGATGAGGTGATGAAGTATTGGTTAATCTTCTTCCAAGTTTTAATTTTCATGCCTCTAATGTACCTCTTGGGCCATCTCTTTTGGGACATTCATGTCAAACCGTAAAAAACTTTCTATTTTATTCTTCGATTGAATTTCAAGATATAGAGGTACAAGGAGATAATTTAGGATGCTATACTTAGCCTATACAATATCTTCGGCTAAACAGATAGTTGACTCTTAAATTAAGGGATTTCTACGGTTACAATTTCAATAACCCAGTAATTCTAATGACTCACGTCAACACTTCCCCTCAAATTGGTGCATAGATGTCTCTCATGCCCAACTTGTCAAGAGAGTCATGGAAGTTTTTGCTTGAAACTACCTTGGAGGTATAACTGCTAGTTGGTCTTCTGATTTGACAAATGGGAATCAAATGATTTTTTCTTCAAGATTTTGTCTAATGAAATGTCTATCCACTTCCACATGCTTTGTGCAATCATGTTGGATAGGGTTGTGGGAAATGTCAATGGCGGCCTTATTATCGCAAAATAGGTTCATTTCCGAGCTAGGACCAAAGTCAATCTCTATTAGTAATCTTCGGAGCCAAAGAAGCTCACAAAGTCACTTTGCCTTGTCGATGCTTTAGGAAGAAGGTGTGATCTGATTGCTTTAGAGGTACCCATACTTTCTCATAGCCGAACTAAATCGGCCAAACTATGCCCGAGGTGATTGTTTCAATCCATATAATGCTCGCTCCAACTTACATACAATTTTGGCTTCGAAAAAGGTTGTATACCTCGGTGGGATGTCCATGTAGACTTCTTCTTCAAGATCACCATGGAGAAAGGCATTTTTCACCTCGAGTTGGAGTAGTGGTCAATCTAAATTTGCTATGAGAGATAGTAGTACTCTCACATTATTTAGTTTAGCTACTGGTGAGAAAGTCTCTAAATAGTCTACGTCATATGTCAGTGTAAACCCCTTCGCCACAAGCTTTGCCTTGTATCGGTCAATCGATCCATCAACCTTGTATTTTATAGAGAACACCCATTTACATCCCACTAATTTTTTCTCTTATGGTAGAGGAACCAATCTCCAAGTATTATTTTTCTGTAAGGCCTCCAACTCTTCTTGTATTGTTTGTGCCCACTTTGGATCGGCTAGAGCTTCTTCAACACTTCTCGGGATGTGGCAGGAAGACAAGGTGTGTGTAAAGATTTTGATAGGCTCAGAGAGTGCTTGAGTGGTCACATAATTTGCAATTGGGTACTTGGATCTTCTCTCTTCCTCATCAGAAGAATATCTATTAGGTGGTTTCACACGATTGTGTCTGAAAGGCAATATGTAACCAGCAGGAGATCCAAGGTATTATCACATGGAGGAGTGGTAGAGTGGCTTACCTCAGGAGTATTCTCAGTGGGAGAGTCTTCGAGTACTAAAGTGAGAGGGGATTTTCAAGCTCATCATTGATAGGTTCTTCATTCTCGGGTTCATTGGCAAGTTCTTCACTCTCGGGTCCTTTTCCACCTACAACAACTCCCATTTCTACCATATTCATAAGTGGTTATAGCTCCTCATTTTCAATTTCAATTCTTGGTGTCATCTCTCCTCCTGGTGTCATCTCACATCCTAGAGTTATCAACTAATTCAGTTCTTCACCCATAGGTTCCCCCTGAAAAGCTGAATTATTCATCCTGGTTTGGAAGAACGACTCAAACTCAAGGAATGTCACATCCATGGTGATGTAGGTGCGATTGGTAGTAGGGTCATAACACCTATAACCCTTTTTTTTTTTTATGTAAACCATATCCCAAAAAAATGCACCAAACTGCACATGGATCCAACTTGGTACTTTGATTCTTGTGAAGATGGACAAAAACAACACATCCAAATACCCGAGAAGGAAGCATAAGAACTGAGGGCAGAGGAAAATGAGTAGATAAAACCTGTAGTGAAGTCTTGAAATTCAACACTTTGGAAGACATCCGATTGAGCAAGTATACAACAATGACAATTGCATCATCCTAGTGACGACTAGGAACATGTGTGCCAAGGAGTAAAATGCAAGCGATCTCCAAGATATGCCGATTTTTTCTCTCGGCAATACCATTTTGTTGTGGGGTCTGGGAGCAAGATGCTTCGTGGAGTAGACCATGGTGTTGGAAATAGGTTTGAAAGTGTTGATTAATAAACTCTACATCATTGTCGGACCGAAAAACTCGTATCTTGGTTGAGAATTGGGTCTAAATCATGGTATGAAATGTTTGAAAAATAGGAAAGACTTCATCTTTAGTCTTCATTTGATAGAGCCATGTCATGCGAGTACAATCATCGACAAAAATCACAAACCATCGATAACCCGAGAAAGTAGTCATCGGTGAAAGTCCCCATACATCAGAGTGTATTAAGGAAAAATGGACAACATTTTTATTCAAATTTGTCAGATAGGAAATTCTATGGCTCTTAGCCATAGTACATGTATTACATTTAAAGTCTACATTCGGTAAATGTAAAAATATATTCGGAAATAAGTGTCGTAAATAACCAAATGATGGATGCCCCAAACGACGATGCAACAACCAGATTTGTCTTTCCTTGCTACTGACCCAAGTTTGCATGTGATTTGTCTTTCCCGAGCTGAAGTCATCCAAGTAATAGAGCCCCCCTCTTTTAGTACCATGCCCAATGATCTCCTTGTTGAGAATATCCTGAAGAAGAGAAAATGCAAGATATATTAATACTACATAATTAAGTTCTTCAGTAACTTGAATTACTGACATCAGTTTGTTTGATAAAGATGGAACAAGAAGCGTGTGGGAGAGTGAAAGATGGTGATATGGGCACGATTCCAGCCCCTGTGACAGGATATGCCACCCCATTGGCATTAGCAATGCAAACTCGTCATGGCTGTGTTATATGAGAAAAGTCACTCGGGTCAAAGGTCAAGTGATCCGTGGCCCCGGAGTCAATGATCCAGACACCATTATTCTGAGTGTTGGAGTTACACAGAACCTGTCCACAATTACCTCGATCATTGACTGTGGTAGAAGAATCAACCATGGGAATGAGTGATAACTAGGGCTCGGCGATGACCATAGCAGCTCGGCTCGTGCCTTCCTCAGTTGTTGTGTTATCCTTCTTTTTTCGGGATTGCAACTCATGCCACCAGTCGGGGTACCCATGTAGTTTGAAACAAATGTCTCGAGTGTGTTTGGTATTGCCATAATGAGTACACTTTCCCCCATCAGTTTGGCTCTTACTTTTGGTTGATGATCCCAATTTCACCAAAGTTTGTGGCTGGCCAGGTCTAACCCCTTTAGTGGCCATGACAACACCGCTAGAGGCATTCCCGACCCCAGATGTCAGTACAACTTGGTGAGTATCTTCCCTTTTAACATGTGCATAGGCCTGCTCAATAGTAGGAAAAAGCTTCAACTAAAGAACATCACTTCGAATATTATCAAGTTGATCATCTAACCTATCCAGAAAAATATAAATTCTTTCCTCCTGTAGGATGGAGTTATATTTTTGTATATCCGTTGCACACTCTATCGGGTTGGGCCGACAAAAGTCAATCTCGCGCCACAAACCTTGTACATCATTGTAGTATTTTTCAATGGATTCACCTCATTGTCGTATTTGAGTTACACGCCTTCGGAGATCATAAACTTGTGATGTGTCGGATCCATCAAAGTATGTGGTAGCAATAGAATCCCAAACCTACTTGGTAGTTGGGAAGCAAATGAAGTTCCCGACTAAGGAGGATTCCATTGAGTTGATTAGCCACCCATTCACTATAGCATTCTCAATCCACCATTTTCGAAATGATGGATCTGTCTCTAATGGTTGTGGTAAGTCTCCATTGATGTATCCCAGTTTGTCTTTGCCCGAGGTATACATCTCAACAACCTGGGACCATAAGGCATAGTTAGAACCATCTAACTTGATGCCTAGTACTGTTGGGGAATCAATGAAAGGTAATGGTGATGAGGCCTGGGCCCTTGACAAAACCTTTGTCATCTTGGTTGTCAGGTTGTCAAGGATGGATTCAGTTGTGGTGATTGGTGGTTGTATCAGTTCGATGGAGTTTGCCATGGATTCTGAGTAGTTTGCGTTCCCTTCTTTGGTTAAGTCACAGGAAACCCAAGACCATGCTCTAATACCATGTCAAACTGCAAAAAACTTTCTATTTTTTGTTTTTTTGACTCAATTTCAAGATATAGAGATACAGGGAGATAATTTAGGATGCTATACTTAGCATATACAATATCTTTGGCCAAACTAATGGTTGACCCTTAAATTAAGGGATTTCTACGGTTACAATTTCAATAACCCAGTAATTCTAATTACTCACGCCAACAATTCTTGCATATAGCAGAATATTGATGAAGGAGCATCACCTCTCTCCGCTTCTGCCTATTAGAACCCATATGTTCAGTCAATATAATAATGTTCCAAAAATCGGGGAAAAATAAATGATAGAACATTAGTATATTGACTGAACATTAGTATGTTCAGTCAATATACCTAGATTCCATCAATCTTTTCTACTTTGTGGTGGTGATACTGATATCATTTATGAGCTTTTCACATCCTTACCTAGACATCCCTTTGAGATCTTTTTCGTGTATGGCTTGAACAATGTTGAAGTTAAGTTTATCTAGCTCGAGTGAGATTGGACTCATGATGCGTTCCTCTTTCTCATAAGAATCAATTCGCCACTTGACATCAAACCACTGCAGTCTCCAGTGAAATGAAACCTCCAAAGATTAAGCCACAGTTTTGGCTAGGTTAATGTCTAAGTTGGAAATAATTTCCTAGAGATATTTGGAAGAGAAAGCTTTATCTGCATCCAGGATGGTTTCTCCTTCTAAGGCTAGATGGGTGGCCTCAAAAAGCTCAGTCACTCCTTTAACATTGTGCATATGCTTCTAGAGAACATATTTGTCTCATCCATGAAGACAGTAAACATGTCTGCGTTTTAAACCATTATTTGGAAGTTAGATAATGATGATGATCAAAATGAAAGTCATATTAATCAATATTTGTCTTCAAATTGATAAATTGTAGTTTTTTCATTCATTCTTTCATTCGTTCATGTACAGAGTATATATAGAGGGTAATCACCATTCTGAAAATGGGAAAGAATGATACAAGGAAAGAATGATATAAGGAAATAACAACTAATATCTTAATATCTCAACTTTCTTAATATCTCAATATTCCTAATATCTCAATATTCATAATATTTCAACTTTCCTAATATCTAAACATTCCTAATATCTCAACACTAAATGATATAAGGAAAGAATGATATAAGGAAAGCATTCCTAATATCTCAACACTCCCCCTCAAGTTGGTGCATAGATGTCACACATGCCCAACTTGTCTAAAAATTTTGAAAACACTTAACTTGAGACAACTTTGGTAAGGATATCAGCCAATTGATCTTCTGATCGAATCTTAGGCAATTCCACAATCTTATCATCCAACTTTTCCTTAATGAATAATCTATCCACGTCAACATGCTTTATACGATCATGTTGTACTGGATTATGAGCAATGTCACATGCGGCTTTATTGTCACAAAACAATCGGATTGGTTGCCTAGATAGGTAACCTAAATCCTGTAAAAGGAGTCTTAGCCATAATGCCTCACAAAGTCCTAGAGTCATACCTCTAAATTCTGCTTCTACACTTAAACGAGCGATGACATTCTGCTTCTTACTTTTCCATGTCACAAGATTACCACCTACAAAGGTAAAGTAATCAGATGTAGATCGCCTATCATCCACTGCACCGGCCCAATCAGCATCAGTATATACTTCTATACTCTGATGATTAACATTTTTAGCGAACAAAATTCCCTTCCCAAGAGCATTCTTCAAATACCTCAAAATACGCATGACTGCATTCATATGTTGCTCTCCATGATTATGCATGTATTGACTCACTACACTCAATGCATAAGCAAGATCTGGTCTTGTATGAGCTAAGTACATTAATCTCCCCACAAGTCTCTAGTATCTTCCCTTATCGATTGATACTTGATTAGGCTCAACACACAATTTCAGACCTTTTTCTATTGGTGTATTAACAGGTTGACATCCTGACATTCCAGTCTCCTGTAAAATATCTAAGGCATACTTTCTTGAGACAGAAAAATTCCTTCACTTGATCGAGAAACTTCAATCCTAAGAAGGTATTTTAGAGGACCTAGATCTTTCGTTTCAAATTCTCTAGATAAATAATTTTGCAGAGCTTTTCTTTCTTCAGGATCATTTCTTGTAACTACCATGTCATCAACATATACGATGAGTGTTGTAATCTTACCATGTTGTTTTTTTAGGAACAAAGTGTGATCTGAATTACTTTGACGATAGCCAAAAGCTCTCATTGACTTTGTGAACCTTCCAAACCATGCTCTCGGGGATTACTTCAACCCATACAATGACTTCTTCAATTTGCACACCTTCTGACATTGCTTTTCTGGCACCATGCATCCTGGTGGAAGATCCATGTATACTTCTTCAGATAACTCGCCATGTAGAAAGACATTTTTCACATCGAATTGTTGTAATGGCTAATCTAGGTTTGCAGCTAAAGACAGTAATACTCGAACTGTGTTGATCTTAGCTACAGGTGTAAATGTCTCTATGTAGTCAATTCCTTAAGTTTGAGTGTACCCTTTTGCTACCAGTCTTGCTTTAAATCGTTCAATACTACCATCTGCCTTGTACTTCACAGTATAGATCCAACGACACCCAACTGGCTTCTTTCCTGATGGACATTCTACGAGTTCCCATGTTTCATTCTTCTGCAATGATTTCATCTCTTCATTCATGGCTGCTTTCCACCTTGGATCAGCTAAGGCTTCCTGCACACTGTTAGGAATAACTACAGTATATAATTGATTTACAAATGACTTATTTGATTCAGACAAACAATGGTTAGACACATAGTTGCTCATGAGATATTTGGCTTTGGTAGACAATCCAGGTTCATATGTGGGTTTAGGAATACCTCTATTATGACGGTGTGGTAACCGTTTCATGAATGGATCAGGTTCCAAATTAAGAACACCCTCAATAGACGACGATTGGTTTGGTATTTCAATGAAGACATCTTCGGACCCAAATTGTTGACCACTCATATCCAACTCACCCGCTTCCTGGTTCACTAGTTCAGATTGTCCAGATTCATCTTCCTCTGAGATATGATAATCATAATCGAGAGTCTGAATTTCCTTATGGTACTCCCCCTGAAGTTCAGACTCAGATGAAAAATACATCGAATCTTCATGAAACACCACATCCATTGTAATATACATTTGTCGAGTTGGAGGATGGTAACATCGATATCCCTTTTTGTGCAATGAATATCAAACAAACACACATTGCAATGCATGAGAAGTTAACTTGGTACGTTGGTGCTTGTGTAGATGCACAAATGCCACGCAACCAAAAACACGAGGAGGTAGATTTGGGACGATTAGGGCAACTACGACATTAGTAAGAGCTTTGAGAGGTGTTTGAAAGTTAATTGAGATAGAAGGTACCCGATTGATCAAGTATGCGACAGATGTGATTGCTTCTCCCCAATAAGATATCGGTGTTTTTGCTGCTATCAATGAAGCATGAACAACCTCTAACAAGTGCCGATTTTTTCGTTTAGCGACTCCATTTTGTTAGGGTGTATTGGAACAAGTAGTCTGATGAATGATGTCATGTCCTTCCAAATACTTTTGAAGATCAGAACTTTGATATTCTCCACCATTATCACTACGCAGAACCCGAACCTTTGCATTGTATTGAGTTTCAATCATTTTATGAAAATTTTGAAACAACAAGTTCACTTCATCTTTGGTCTTCATCAAGCATAACCATGTCATTCTAGTACAATCATCAATAAAAGTAACAAACCAACGTGAGCCACTCAAAGTTGGGACTTTGGATGGGCCCCAAACATCAGAATATATAATCATAAAAGGAAACAAACTTTTATTCAAAATTAACGGAAACGAAGCACGATGGCTTTTAGCCAATTCACAAATATCACAATGGAAACCAGAAATATCACTCTTTGCAAACAAACTAGGAAACAATTTTTTTTAAATAACCAAAGGAAGCATGTCCCAAACGTCAATGCCACAAACCAAATTTCAGACTTTTTCTTCTCCCCCTCAAATCTATTTGTCATCAAGGCTTGTTGCAAGTTATTTGAATCCTTTGACTACAAGTCCAAGTAATAAAGTTTTCCCCATTTAATACCACAACCAATTGTCTGTCTTGTTTGGATGTCTTTAATCACACAAAATTCAGGCCAAAAAATGACAATACAAGATAAGGTTGTAGTGATTTGAGAAACTGACAAAAGGTTGTAATCTAAAGATGGAACAACTAAAACAGAATCCAAATTCAAAGTATCAGTAAGAGTTAAGGATCCTTCCCTAATGACTGGGGTTATGTTACCATTGGTTGTGAAAACAATTTTTTGTGAGGAAGGTCTAAGGGGTGAAACCTGTCTAGAATCCAAAGTCATATGCTCTGTAGCACCAGAATCAATTATCCATGCACTATTAATAACAGGTGTAAAAATATTTAAAAACTTACCACCATAATCAATAGCGGCTACTAATGCAAAGGCTTTTTCAGCAACATTAGCCTTTGTTTTTATTTCGGCAACAGTTGCAGTCGAGGTTTTCTTGGAATCCTTCTTCCGTTAATCACGATTATTATCATTAATAACAAAGTGTTGATAGCCTAAACATGATTTAAAGGTCCATGGTTCAAACCCTCGGTTCCTCATTGTTTTCCTAGTCATACCAAGAGTCGTTGCTTTGAAATTGTGGGATATCCATTGTAACGACCCGCACCCAACCATGTAGATATTGTCTGCTTTGGGCCCAATGGGGCCCTTACGGCTTTAAAACGCGTCTACTTGGTTAAGAGGAGTCTCTACATATATAGCGCCAAGAACATTCTCCCTTATCCGATGTGGGATATCACAAACACCCCCTCATGCAGACACAACGTCCTCGTTGTGTCCCATAGGATTGCGGGGCCAAACAGACAAAGCCAAACAAACCCCCACATCGGGGTCGGGAACCTGGCTCTGATACCATTTGTAACGACCCGCACCCAACCATGTAGATATTGTCCGCTTTGGGCCCAAGGGGGCCCTCATGTCTTTAAAACGCGTCTACTTGGTTAAGAGGAGCCTCTACATATATAGCGTCATGAACATTCTCCCCTATCCGATGTGGGACATCACAAACACCCCTCCAGGCAGACACAACATCCTCATTGTGTCCCATGGGATTGCGGGACTAAACAGACAAAGCCAAATAAACCCCCACACCGGGGTCGAGAACCTGGCTCTGATACCATTTGTAACGACCTACACCCAACCATGTAGATATTGTCCGCTTTGGGCCCAAGGGGGCCCTCACGGCTTTAAAACGCATCTACTTGGTTAAGAGGATCCTCTACATATATAGCGCCATGAACATTCTCCCTTATCCGATGTGGGATATCACAAACACCCCTCAATGTAGACACAACGTCCTAGTTGTGTCCCATGGGATTGCGGGGCCAAACAGACAAATAAACACCCCTTACAGGGCCAAACAAACCCCCACACTGGGGTCGGGGATCGTCTCTGATACCATTTATAACGACCCGCACCCAACCATGTAGATATTGTCCGCTTTGGGCCCAAAGGGGCCCTCACGGCTTTAAAACGCGTCTACTTAGTTAAGAGGAGCCTCTACATTTATAGCGCCAGGAACATTCTCCCCTATCCGATGTGAGACATCACAAACACCCCTCCATACAGACACAACGTCCTCATTGTGTCCCATGGGATTGCGGGGCCAAACAGACAAAGCTAAACAAACCCCCACACTAGGGTCGGGAACCTGGCTCTGATACCATTTGTAACGACCCGCACCCAACCATATAGATATTGTCCGCTTTGGGTACAAGGGGGCCCTCACGGCTTTAAAACGCATCTACTTGGTTAAGAGGAGCCTCTACATATATAGCGCCATGAACATTCTCCCATATCCGATGTGGGACATCACAAACACCCCTCCATGCAGACACAACGTCCTCGGATAGGGGAGAATGTTCCTGGCGCTATATATGTAGAGGCTCCTCTTAACCAAGTAGACGTGTTTTAAAGCCGTGAGGGTCCCTTTGGGCCCAAAGTGGACAATATCTACATGGTTGGGTGCGGGTCATTATATCCATACTGGTGGGACCAGTCTTATTGCAGTGAGTGCATTTGAAGATTGACTTATCAATATTAGGGCTTGTCTTAGGATGGTTGATCACTATCGGACTACCATAGCGACAAAATATCCAGGATTTCAGTTCCATGGCTCTGATACCATCTTCAAATTGATAAATGGTAGTTTTTTCATTCATTATTTCATTCGTTCATGTATAGAGTATATATAGAGGGTAATCACCATTCTGAGAATGGGAAATAATGATATAAAGAAATAACAACTAATATCCTAATATCTCAACTTTCCTAATATCCCAATATTCCTAATATCTCAATATTCATAATATCTCAACTTTCCTAATATCTAAACATTCCTAATATCTCAACACTAAATGATATAAGGAAAGAATGATATAAGGAAAGCATTCTTAATATCTCAACAATTTGTACCTTGTGAAACTTCATAACCATGCTCCCTGAGGAGCCTAAACCATAGTGCAGTAGCATGGAGATTGCCCTCAATACTGGCATTGTTGCACCTAGCAGACACCATTCTATCCGAGGCTTGCTTGATCTACAGCTCAAAAAGGCTGGTCAGACCGAGTTTCTTAATGTTGTCAATTAACTCTAACTTCACAAAGGGGTCCTCATCTTCGACAATTAACAAACATATGGATAACATCTTCTCTTAGCTTCTTAACCTGTATGCCTTATGTACACCTCTCCCTACAAATAAATCAAAATTTCAAGTTATTGAAATGATATGATTTGAGCATTTTGGTTTAGATTATAGATTCACAAAGTCTTTAATATCTCTAAGCATAGACAATGTTCATCAAACTGATAGGGTGAGCAGGGGGCGGGGGTGGGGTGTGTGTGGGGTGGGAGGAGTGGGAGTTGGACATACAGTGAGAGATAGGGTGAGAGATGTGAGAAAGGTAGGGTGATTTGGAAATTTGATTGACAGATGAGGAAGGGGGTGCTTGTGAAGAGGCTAAGGAAGGTGAAGAAGGGGATAGCACCAATAGAGGGAGTGAAGGCAAGTGTGACTGGAGATAGGGAAAATTCCGTTGGTAGGTCTCCTATATATGGTGAATGTGCACTGCTCTGCTCTGATACCATGTTTGAAAGAAAGGAAAGATAGCAGAGTAGGAAGAAAGGAACTATTAGTCCCTTCTTGATTTTATTATCTGGTTACATTCTATAGAACATACATGGTTCTTTAAGTAGTAAGTGGTCTGCAACTACTTGAGGAGTTTTGTTGCAACAGAAGGAGAACTAACTAAGCTACATTCTAACTAACCAACTGATGAAACAACTGTAACATGCAACAACTGATCTTCTCTATCACTTTCCAACAAAAAATTTTCTTTCTGAAGTTCATAAGCGAAATTGTTTAGTAGTATCTTAATCTTGGAACAAATCTTCATATAATCAGTAAGTTGTTGCATTTCCTTGAAGTTCCCCCTGAAACTAAGAAGAAATTGGAATTATATATATGAACTGTTGAACACTGCCCTCTTCTAGCAGATATTGGTGATTCACTAAAACTAGTGACATATTGGCAGCATATACAGATGAAGTGATCCAGTTCACCAGTGGACCATAAACATCACAGACATAGTCTATACTTTCTTAAACAACAATCTAACAGATTCATCAGAGACAAAGATGAGATGAAAATCCCAGAGAACTGAAGAAAATTTCCACCCATCTGTCCTTGGTGAAGCTCAAATTTTCATTGAGACCCAGATTGCTCCACCACAGCACTGGAATTACACAAATGGCCATTTGTCACTTTCTTTGATCCTTCATTTGTGGCTGTGATGCATAATTCATATATGCACAAGTTTTTCCTGTCATCACCTGGAGATCACTCGCAGATCCTTGTGGTGTGTGGCCTGGACAATGTTGAAGCCAATTAAGTTAAACCAGCTCAAGTCATGAGTTCACGTGTTCCTCTCTCTCCAAGGCATCAACGTGTAGCCTGATGTTGATTCATTGCATGAAGCCTCCTGTGCAATTATAACTCCACAACTTCTCAGTTTCTTCCATGGAGCATTCATTTAGAAGGACCACATTTTAGGGGAAATAATCCCTAAATCATGCACGAAAATAATAACTTTAGACATTCTTCCAAAACATCCCTCCAACCATAAATGTGGGTCGGCGCCTAACAAAGTAAAGATATTTGATCATGGTTACATTTTTTTTTAGAAGCCAACGCTCTCCATTCCACTTCTCTTTATTCTGTTTGGTTTTAAAACAGTGTTTAAATTTTGATTTTTTTAAATAATTCTCATTTTCCCTATTTTTTAAAATCTATAATATAATAATTAATACATTAAAATAAATTAGTTTTTAATATAAAAAAATATTCACCTATAATAATTAATAATCTAATAAATAAATAAATAAATACTAAAATTTTAAATAATATTAATTTTAAACATATATATATATATATATATATATATATATATATATTATTTATAATATTTATAATTTTCATATTATAGATATCATTTTTTTATATTTTATTTTAAAATATTTTATAGAATTTTAAAATTTATTATTTTAAAACACTATCAACATATATATGTTGAAACTATTTTTTTTTAAAATAAAAAAATATTAATTTACCTTTATTTGGATTCAACAAAAACAATGTCACTTTTAATTACTTATATTGTTATTTTTGGATAAAAACAATATTATTATTTTTCGTGATATTTTTTATGTAAAGGTTAAAGTGATAGTGAGTTATCATGTTATGTATAGTTATATTGTTACCTTTATATAAAAATAATATTACTATTATTCATGATTTGATGTAGAGGTTGAAGCCGTCGTGGATGATGTAATAGTCATACACCTAAATGCGATTATTGTCTAATATAAGTTACACTCCACCTGCAATTGATTGAAGGGTAACTTTGAAAGGATACACAAATTACTATCATAGTCCAGCGTGCACCCACCTTTTTAATATATCAATTCATCTACAATTTTTCAAAAATAAAAATAAAAATCACTGATTTTGGGCTGAAATAAGGTCCAACTTTAAGTGGGTTTGTGCCGTGTGAAAAGTCATAATGGTGCTGACTTGAGCCTAAAGTTAAGGGGAGAATTGTGTTTTGGCCCGGTTGGGCCCAAAAATTAACATTTGGTACTCCAATCACTTATATTTAAGCCCAAGGATATAAGATAGTAATTGACAAAAATACCCACTTGACTCATTTTTGTCTTTATTTTACTACTTGTCACTCTTCTTTCTTATTTAACCATTTTTAGATTTTTCATTTTTTTAAAACCCTTTTATAAATAATTGAAAAATTACATTATTTTTTATTTTTAAATTATAAATAAACAAAAATTATATTAATGATTCAAAGACTATTTTGGAAAATATTTTCTAAAAAAATATTAATTTAAATAAATAAAAATTATCTTTTACATTTATTTTTATAGTTTACATTTTAGAAGTAAATAATTTAATGATTAAAATACCATTTAAAATAAATATATTCACTATTTTAATTTTTTTTATACTAAAAAGTATTTTAAAGTTTTTTTTTTACTATTATAAAATAAAAAGTTCAATTTTTTTTTTTTAATCTTCTTCCTTCCTTATTTTAATAACTTTTTAAACATGACTTTTAGTAATAAGTTATATGAAATGCTACAAATTTGTTTATTAAGGATTTTTTTTAAATGATTTGAATTAATTGAAAATTTATTAAAATAAGAAAAAGAAAAATAAAGAAAGTGGATGGATTGAGAGTTTTTATTTTAAGTACTCAATTAAAATGTTTTC
The DNA here is from genome assembly GCF_004353265.1 of Vitis riparia. Lineage (NCBI taxonomy): Eukaryota > Viridiplantae > Streptophyta > Magnoliopsida > Vitales > Vitaceae > Vitis > Vitis riparia. The sequence goes on from NC_048440.1 coordinate 19,952,030, forward strand.
ATATGACCTAATTTTAGAAGTGGATTATATCAATACATAGTAGAGATTTATTTATTTATTTTTATATAAAAAGGGTTGAAAGGTATATTTACTTGTTTTAGATGAAAACAAATAACTAAAAATTATATAGATTATATTTGAGTTTGGTTTTAAAATATTTTTCTAGTTTTTATTTTTATTTATTTTTATTTTCTATATTGTCTCTTTTTGAAAATACGTTTAAATTATGACAAATATGAAATTTGTGTCATTGTACAAGGGTATTATACTAATTGTACAAGGGAAATGTGCTAAGTGTACAAGGGTGTATAAGGTTCCTAATAGGTTTTGTACTATTTTTAAACAACTTGAATTTGATATTAAGACGATTATTGATAGTTTTTTTTTCTTTTTTTTACCAAACTATTTCATTAAGACATTACCTACAAAAATTAACACATAAGAAATAAAATTTTGAGTTATTTGAGTTATTGTACAAGGGTATTACACTAACTGTACAAGACAAATTTATTAATTGTACAAGGGTGTACAAGATTACTTTTTGTTATGGATTTCAAGTGATTTTGAAAAACTTTCCTATTTTTTTCCACTCAAAGATTTTTCCCCCACTCAAATTCTCTCACTCAAGAATTATTTTGAATTTTATTTTTAAATTTCATCATCAAAATTTTGTAATTGCATATTTTGTTTTTGTAGTTTTAGCAATGTTCTTTCTTTTCACTATTTTTTTTTTTTTTGTGAAATTTTATCCAAATGAATCTATATTTAAAATTATAATCATATTTCTCAAAAGTTTTACTTAGATTATCTTTAATTCTTTTAATATATTTATAGTCATTTATTTAAAAAATGAAAAACTAATTTTTTTTTTTTTTTGTAAACATGTTCTATTACATTTCAAGTAAAAAATTAGATAAGTTTGAAAGTCAATAAATAAAAAAATTTTATATAATATATTTTATTTGAAACTTAATTTTTAAAGTTTAACTAAAAATTGTATTGACAATTTTCTTGTTGTGGGTCAAAATACTTTACATTAATCTATCTAGATACTAAAAATTATTAATACAATATTAGAACTTCATATCTTAGTTATTTTTTTTCAACAAATTTATCTTTTTAAAAATTTTAAAATAAAAACATTAAAAATTAAAAAGCTATATATATAATAAAGTGAAGTGATAATTAATTTAAAAAAATTTTAAAATATGGTTAATGTAGAAAATATAAAAAATAATTAAAAATAAGAGAAAAATATAGATGAAAGGGTAATATAAATTTAAAATAAAAAATTAAAATTAAACTAAAAGATAAATGTAAAAAGATAAAAAATATTTGAATGAAAAATCCCAAAATTTTTATCATTGCTTTTAATAAGAGCAAAAAGATTCAATATCTTTAAAAATGAAAAATAAAAAAATATCATTGCTTTTTATTTGACATAAAATAGAAATATATATTGGAATAAAAAGGAAAAAAAACACAAAAAAAAATTAAAATTCACACTCACTTGTAGGCATATAAGGGATAAGGATATTTTAAGAATTAATGAAAGACAATAATTTTCATACTTTGTTTGGGTCTTGGACTTAAATATGTATGATTGGAGGACCAAATGTTAATTTTTGGGCCAACCGGCCCAAAACACAATTCTCCCAAAATTAAGTGCAGTGGCATGAAGATTCACTTGGACGACACTGGTGCCAGTCATACTGGACACTATGGTATCTAGAGCTTCCTTGATTTCCTTGACAAAGAGTACTCTAACCAAGTCTAGGTTTTCAGTACCTTAGCCAAGCCCTGGAAAAAGATCCTATATATATATATATTCCAATTCCTTTAAAGATACCCAGAGAGAAACAAAAGCATTTTACTCTGGAAGCAAGCCGAATTAAATTCCTGATTCTTTAACATTTGAAAAAGTTGGTGCTGTAGCATAATTATATTAAACTGATAACTTTGTTTCATCTAGAAGATTCAGGAGTGTTGCAGAGTCCACCAAGAATAGTATAAAATAAGTAGAGAGAGTTACTAAAGGGTAATGACATTTAGGCTTTTAGCAAGAGATATAAAGTGATTTTCAGGGCATGCACAAAAGTTTGAGAAGTTTCGAACTTTAGATTGATTTTTTTTTTTCTTTTTCTTTTTAAAAGTCCTCAAGCATTGAAAAGGGGTGTTCAATTACACATATCCCATATTTGAAGGTGGTTTTGTCAAAATTTCGATTTGCAAAGTTTCTATTTTTTCTGTATTTTAAAAAATTGGTTTTAAAAAATTAAGATTTTGGAAAATAGTCTTAAGTTCACTAGGGTTTCACACACATAGTCCAAATCCACTATGGATTCACACATACACACATAAGAAACTTTAAATAATGAATCGAGTTTCATTCTTAGGGTTGTGAAAAAAATTTGCAATCCCTCGAGGTATCGAGGAGTTCATTAAGGAACATGATTGTCTTACATTGTGGATATGAGGTTAAGCATAAGTACAAGAGTGTCTCTCATAAATAATAATCTTCGGATAAATTTGTATACCAACCTATTCTGGAGATTTAGTGCATTTTAGTTTTGATGGTCTCTGAACTCAAAAGTTTTTACATCTTAAAAGTTCTTAAGAGGTTTTGTGAATAATTTTCCACATAAATCGTTTGTGTGTATATGATTGAAATTCTTGTTTTATTGATTAACTGTCTAATAAATTTAAAAATATTTAAAAAATAAAAATTTGGAACCTTTTGGCTAATTCAATAAAAGATCATCTATTGATCACTCAATTTAGTTAGTCTCATGATACAATATTATAAACTTTGAGAGGATATCTCCATATAAAATTAAACAAAAGCATTTAGTATGCTAAAAGCCTCAATCCTCTTCAGCATCCATGCACAACCTGGACCCCCATTCTTTGATGTATCAACTTTCCTTTTCCCATTTAAAAGATCAATGGGTGAAAAATTACTGTCTTCCATTCTATATGTTTCAAGAATTTATGATTACTCGTATCATTGACATGGTATTATGTGGGCCTTTTATTTCTCCTTTTGAAATAATACCATGTTTGATCATTTTTTTTTACTATTTATACGAGTCTTATTAATTAGAGTATATTTACTAGTGATTTTAAAAAGTGTTTTTAGATTTTCTTATATTTTAAAATTTTTATTTTTTAAATATAAAATAAACTAAAAACACTGCTTAAACTCGCATAGGTATTTTATGTATTAGACTTACAATTTTTGACTTTCAAGTTAGAAAGTCATTCCGTGGGCCATGGTTACGGTACATCTCGTGAAGCACGCTTGCATGTCTCTGTACGACTTTATGTCAAGAAAGACAACCGCACCGCCCGATTATGAACTTCTGTTTGGATTTTTTCCTTTGAGCGCAACACATGTATAGGTGTCAGGCCTGGGCAGGGGACCATATTAAGCGGACTAGTGGAATTCCGTTGGAATAATTTAATTTTTAAAGTTTCCGAAAATTATATTTTGATTTGGTTTTAAAAGCCAATTAGAATATTTTTGGTTCAAATAGTAGATTTAGTTTTTATATTTGAGTAATTGAATTCAATAAGATTTTTATATTTAGTAGCAGTGTGTGCAAGATAACTTTGTTGCCTGTTCCATTAGGAATCATAGAGTCTTCTCGGTGAATATCATCGGCTTTTGTTTATAAATTGCAAACATACTTATTAAATCTTTATTTTGGCAGATATGCATGGGGCCAAAACATTTTAAAAGAATTTGGGCCCTTGAAAGGGAGACAAATTGCTTTCTTACTTCAGTACTAACCAACTTCGTTTCTGGTGGTGGTTGTTCACTTGTTCTGTTATACTGAAGTGGGTTTTGAGGTTCTAGAGCAGTGATGTTGTAGTATGTGGCTCATATTTGAATAAAAAGATAAATGAAAAAAAAATATATATATATATATATATATATATATATGTTGCAGCGAAATGGAGTGAAACGGAGCGACGACATTTATCATTAAGACTTGTATTTATTTTGTTGTGGGACAAATGCTAGGTTGGGGGTGCCCTGCAATACTGTTCAAAGGTATATTTGAAATCATCTTTCCTGTTCTGGTAGACGTAGATAATTAGTCGAACCACATTAAATCTTAGTACTTCTTTCTCGTTTTTTTTTTAGTATTTTTCACCATAAATCATTGCACGGATTTCAACGAGTGAAAACGATTTAACATCAATCCAGTTCTGATGTACTCTATTCCTCGCTAAGACTTGATCGGCTGATTTTTGTTTTTCTTACCCAGTAATGGTACAAGAAATTACTGATCCGTTTGCACAATTTTCAGATCAGTAAATATAAATTCCAAAATATAAGACAGCCCAACAACAGCAATGCAGTTGCTAGTGTATAGCATTTATATCAGTTTTTTCATAAGCAGAAGGTTTTTCATAGGCAGGAGGCCTAGGACAATATATCATTTTCCTAGAGCCCCATATGCATTGTCTCGTTGGGTGTCAGTTTCATTTCAATTGGATAAGATGACACTTCTCTGGGTCACCGGTTCACACAGAGAGCCATGTGTTTTATTTCCCTCCAATGGTTTCAGGGCGGCAGAAGGAATATCAACAATAGTGACTTCTCATTGATTCCAGCCCAGTAAGAGTATTATCAATAATGACTTACGTTTGGTTGCAAGGCTATAAAAGTTTATTCAAAAGTAGAGTCTCTAAATTAGACATGGACTTCCCAAGTACCCTCATGGCACATTATGTTTACATTTTCTTACTGTCCCCAAGTTCTCAATCACAGAAAGCTAAAGCAAGATTAGAACTTTGATTTAGTTGATTCCAAGGGGTTCAATCAGTAAAGACAGAATCTGAGCCTTTGTTTCACGGTCAGGAATTCCAAGCCCATCTCCATATTGGTAAATCCACTGTGCTACCCTTGCGATATTTGTGATGGTGTTGACAATTGGTTGTACTAATGGAGATGAGGCAATGCAATGTCCATTCATATTCTTCCAAGTTTTAACTATCATGCCTCTAATGTGCGTCCGAGATATCTCCTCTGAGACATTCACTTCTTTCATATAGCATAGAACTGATGAAGCGGCATCACCTCTCTCTAGTTCTGCCTATTAGAAGAGCCACAGGGTGATTATTATACATGCTAATGTTCTAAAGACAAATTAAAAGAAAGTTATATCTGAATGGCGCTTTTCTTAAGAAGGAATAATTACCTCCAAAGTCCCAAGATCATTACAGAGACGAAGAATCAGAGATGAAGAGTACACAAGTTCCTGATTTTTCTCCAGAAAATCTACCATCTCCTCTTTAGCCTCATGTGGTACACAGAAAAATATTGCATGAACAGACAGCAATGAAACTGAGGATGAAATCCAGGCATTACTTAGATATTCCTGCAGGGTTGGTGTATAACCCTTGTTGTACCACTTGGCTTCCACAAATAAAGACTTGCAAAAATTTGCCCACTAGAAAAAACAAAAGATTTTTGTTGTAAGAAAAATCAAATGATTATTCCGGAAAACTTTTATTTGAAATGAGACTCAAAACAAAAGATATAATACCGCTTGTTGTAGCATGGGTAATACATTGTCCCAACCCTTTTCCTTCTGAATTTCATTAGCCACTGCATTAGTTGTGTCCTCGAGTACTTGGAAACAAAGCTTCATACTCTCAGGAAGTTGTTGGATTTCCTTGGAATCCCACCTGAAATTGAGAGATAATAAAATTTTTGAACAATTTAATTTTAACCTTCTTTCTTGAAACTCATGGATTTTTTGGAGATGATTTATTAAGACTGACCGATCAACAGCATTGGTGAATTGCTCTAGCTCATCCAACGAACCATAAATATCATAAACGTCATCAAGGACTTGAATAAAAATAATGACTTTTGTAATGCATAGGCGAAAAGATCCATGCTGAGGTTCAGATGAGAATCCCACACCACACAGGAAACTTTCCACCAATCTATCTCTTGTAAAGCTCAAATTTTCAATGAGGCCCAGATTCCTCCACCACCTAGTGAGAAAAAATAGAGAGAAAAAGTGACTTGTCTTTTCTAATGAATTTGCGGCATACTGATGCTTATAGAGATTGCACCTGCTTTTTCATTATTACCTGGAGATGTGTTTGAGATCCTTTTGATGTACGGCTTGAACCATGTTGAAGTTAAGTTTAGCAAGCTTGAGTAAATCCAGGTTCACTCCTTCCTCCTCATAGAAATCAATGTACCACCTGATATCAAACCACTGCACTCTCCAGTGCAATGGACGCTCCAAAGAATGGACCACTTGTTTGGCCAGGTTATTATCTAGGTTAGAAATGATTTCTTTGAGATATCCCGAAGAGAAAGCTTTAGCCTCGTCCAAGATGTTTTCACCTTCCAAGGCGAGATGCGAGGCCTCAAAAAGCTCAATCATTCCTTTGACATTTGTGCATGTGCTTTTAGAGAACATACCAACCTCCTCCATGAAGCCGCTAAACATATCTGGGTTTCACAGCATTCACTAAGAACATCAGCGAATAGCACTGAAAATAAAAAATGTAAGGCATCTTTTGGAGAAAGTAGAGTTAAATATTTGATAATGAATATCTGTACCTTGTGAAACTCCATAACCATGTTGCCTGAGAAGCCTAAAGCATAGTGCAGCAGCATAGAGATTTGCTTTGATACCGGGACTGTTGTTCTTATCAGACATTATGGTGTCAAGGGCTTCTCTGATCTCCTCCTCAAAGAAGTTGCCCAGACCTAGCTTTTTAATGCTGTCAATGAACTCTAACTTGGCCAATTGTTCCACCACTTCAACAAACACACGCCTAACCTCTCCTTTCAGCTGCTGGACCTGTCTTGTGTATGGCTCTCCCTGAAAAATCATCAAATTTCCAAGCACATATGAACATGGATACATACAACGGAAAAATTTTATTATTGTGGATGCAGTGCAAATAGAACACAGGATGATAAGATTTTTCTCGGAATAATCCTAAATCTCACCATGTATTCACTTGTAAGAGACTGGACGCAATCATATTTCCAGATGTTTGGCTTGTAATTGGCAGATCTCCTTTGGGATATCGTTCCAACACCTTCGGACTTAGCTTGGCACCGTAAAAATTCTTGGCTGTTTTGTATGTGGTTGGCACTATCCATGATGACTGAATAGTTACTTGTTGAAGAAAGAGAGTTAATTTGATGAGGAAGCACCTATCCTCATGCCTGTTTATATAGACTGCATTTCCAAGTCTCGGCCTTAATCAACCCATGTGAAGCACACATGCATACGTCTACGAAAAGACACATGCTGACGGTACATGCTGATGGTACATGCTGGCGGTAGTCAGACAACCCGGCTACGGATCTTGCCTATGCGGAAATACTCCATAGAGAAGGAAGTTCGAAGGCAAAGCAAGAAGCAACGTGGGACTGTCTCACCAATTTTCTATGGCTCAAATAGCCCCGAGAAATGAAAGCAACAACTATCAAAGCCGTAAGCGATTAATCCCAGAAATGGTACCTAACCAAAGAAAATTTTCCCCAGAGTACTTTCCAAATTTTTATGGACCCCAATTTAAGGCTTAGTTAATTTTGAACGTATGAATGGAAAAGAAAGAAGATTAATATAAGACAAATAATGTGAACAAGATTAAGGCTGAAAATATCCGATGTACCCGATTCTGTCTATTCTATGTTCACACTTCGTGCCATTCCTTGTTGTTTGCAAAAAACTAGGTCAATTATGTGGTGCTTACTTGGCTTTGTATCTAAACCATTGACTAAGATAAAATTTAGACCATCCCACGAGACTATAAAAATTAAGACTCTGAGACAGATAATGATATTAAGATACAAATAATTATATTAAACTTTGCATAAAGCAATGAGATCCAAATATGCATACATTCGACAACCCTACACTCACTCCCTTTCTTTTATATATCATCTTTGCTTTTGCTCTATGAAAGATCATTAGGTGAAAGATGAGTACTGTTCCGTTTTATAATTTTTATATCAAATTTTTTTATTAACTTCATTTTAGTGATTGAGGTTAATTTCTTACCATCAACAATTTGAATGTTTTATTTTATGAAACCATACGGATGAACTCTAGCTATGAAATACTTCACTTCTAAATTTTCATTGGTCACTAGCTATATCAATATGTTTATGGCCCTAATAGCTCCATATGTGCATGTCCAGTATTATTGAAGAGAGGAAGAAATGACAGGGACAAGTCTAAAACGTCGTACGCTTTCTTACTAAATTTGTGTGGTCTCCAATTGAATGCATAGTTAATTTTGACTGTGGGGATGGAAAAGGAAAAACAAAAACAAAAACCTGGTGGTCCTCATGGAATGCATTAATGTTTCACAAAAAAAGAGCAAAAGTCTAAAATAATCTCTCCCGATGGATTTTGTTCCTTTCTCCAGTGAGGCCTTCTCCTTTATCTTCAATTTGTGAAAACCAAGAATAGAATTCAAAAACTTCCCCAATTTGCCGTTTGCATGCACGCTATTTGCGATAAAAACTAAGAGTTTCCGGTTAAAGTAGTCTTTCTTTTTTAGAAAAAAAAAAAAAAAAATATCTCAATCTAATGTCATGTTGAAAATATTTATCAAAGTAGTGTATCGGTTTTTTTTTTTTTTTTTTTTTTCATTTTAAAACCACAATTGGTGACTATGGTTTTAAATTTAAAATTAAAACCATAGTTATTAATTATGGTTTTATATACTCAAAATAAAATAAAATAAAATAAAAAGTAAAAAAAAAAAAAATCACATGAATGAACATGTGATAGTAAAGATTACATCGACAAATATTTTGGAAGGAGATGTAATTTGGTTTTTTTTTTTTCTTCAAAAAGACTATTTTGACCTTAAATGCAAAAACTAAAGTCTCATGGGTACCGTGAACCTTAGTAGTTGGGGATATGGTACTACTTTTATTGCCTCTTGAATCTTCATCTAGACTAGACAAAGGATGTGAGACACAAGATAAGATTAAAACAGAAACATGCATGGAATGACGTCTTTGATCATAATATTATATCAACAACACACAATTAAGTTGTTGCATGTAGTGTTTTTGTCTGTCTAGTTGAATTATACTGTCCCCTATGAACTTCACGGAGAAAGGGACATCATGAGGAGAAAGACACATCGTGAATGTGAATGAATAATGTCTGGATAATTAAAATTAAGAAAAACACAAGATATGGGGTTCCATTATTAATATGATTTTTATGTTCACGAAATGCATCAATCCTCCTTATACTCTTTAAAATATAAAATCCTAAAATATAAAATGATTAAATATATATATATATATATATATAGGCAACCTCATCATTCATTGCATAAAAAAAATATCTCCTTCAACTCAATGACTTGACTAAATAGCTCAATCCCCTCGATCTCAATTGAGAGCTCGACCCTGATATCTTGAGTAAACTATAACAAAATTAATATTAATTCAAATTTCATAATCCAATAAAAAAATATTGACATAGATGTTAGTAGAACTTTCAATTAAATTACGTGAAACTTATAAATGAGTATGTGATAATTCAAATTTTCCTTTATTATTTTTAGAATCAAATTACATTTTGAAAAATCTTCGCAACACTATTCTTAAGTTCCTAATGTTTAAAATTTGTGTGCCAATGCAGTTTTACTCAGAAGGTGATTCTTCTCCCACAACAGAGAGAGTTGTCTCATTCTAGTGAATCATTTAAATAATTGGTGACTTCTATATTTATCAGTAGACCAACTTATTGTAGTGGTGACCTCAACTTGCTTCAAAGGTCTTATGACCTTTAAGCAATTGATATAATTTTAAAAGTAAATTACAAATATCACCTCTATAATTTTATTTATGTCTCAATTTATCCTTAGGAAGAAATGTTGATTGTAAAATATTATACTTAAACCTCGAATACTAATATAAATATGATATGTTTGGATATGTCTAATTTATCTATTATTTTTTATATCATTATTCATCTTCTTCTTTTTTGTCTAAGAAAATCATAATAAAATAGTCTATTTGATATCAAAGTATATTTTAGGATTGATCGATATTACTGATGACACAAAAACATTTATTTCTTTTAAATATTAGTTGTGAAAATTAGTTTTGTTTTAGTTTTATAATTGATGATAAGTACAATTATGCTTTAAAAATTTTAATTTTGGAACTCTAAACTTATTGCTAAGAAGTTAGTTTTTTGGATTAGCTTTATATGAATTCTCAAAATGAAGTTTGTGTTTTGAGAAAGAAACATAAAAACCATTTTTCTTATAAGAAAATCATCGGCGCAAGGAAGATTCTCAAGTTGATTCACCCAAATTTATAAGTAAAAGTTCCTCAATTAATAGATATCATAGTATTTTATTATCTTTATTGATTAATTTTGTTGAAAGACTTGGATTTATTTTTTAAATTGAAAAATAGCCACATATGAGAATTTCAAGATTTTTAAAGCTTGTATGGAAAAACAAAGTAAACGTTACATTAAAATTTTGAGATCATAGAATATATTAGCTATGATGATTTTTTTTAACTTCCCAAAAAAAATTGAATGTTTATGGATATGGTAAAAGTGAGCATTAATTGCACTTAAAACAATTGCCTATTTTTATTTTTATTTTTATTTTTGGCAAAAGTAGTTCCTTGTACAACTTATTTATTGACTAGGTACCGTCTTACTAAAAATATTTATGGATAGACCACACAAGAAAATTAGAATCATACGAAACCTAGCATTAGTCATCCATCCATATATTGATTATTTATATTTGGTAGCCCATAGGATACGATAAGAAAAGGAATAAAAAGTCTATAAGCTAAAAAAGTGTCTTATTGGATTGAAACAAGTTCCAAGAACATGAAAAATATGTATTAATACCTATTTTGTTAAGAATAAATTTCAAAGATGTTATTATAAACATATTTTATATATTAAATCTAATTTACAGAATGACATTTTTATTATATGTTTATATGAGGTTGATCTAGTTATTATTAGTAATAATTTTTTTTTTACAAAAATTGATTATTAGTCCTTTTTAAATGTTGAATATGATATTGATTTCTTGTTGTTTTGAAATTGAAAGTATTCAAACAAATAATGGTATATTTATTTTTAGAAGAAATATACAAGTAACATTTTTAAAAATTCAAGTGGAATTATGCAAGCCTCTTAAATTCCAATTAAAAAAATTTTAAATTAGGGAAAGATAGTTTATGTGAGTTTGCTGATCTTAAAATTTTTAAAAGAATGGCTGAGAATTTTCTTTATTTGACTTTTATAAATTTATGGAGTCTCCATGTTAGTCTCACTTGCAAGCAAAGAAGTGTATTTTATGATACATCAAAGAACACAAAGTGACAATTTTCATTTTACAAGTGACATAATTAAAGAAGCAAAAAAATAGTGAGTATTTTTCTTGGTCATCAAAGAAATAATAGATGTTTGTTTTGTCAATAACTAGCAAAAGTTGAGAATATTGCAACTTCTAGTGATAATGGTATTAATGCTTTTAAATTTAAATCGTACTTAACAAATCATACAAGAAATTTTTTGTGATAATAAATTCACAATTACATATAGAGAATTTATTTATTTATTTCTTGAAAGAAGCAAAGATATTAATATCAAATTCCATGAAGATTTGTATCCCCGTGCGGAGTAACATGCATTCTAATTTTTTTTTTATAATTAGTTTAAAGGGTATTTAATATTACGTGTTTCCTTTGGCAAAGATGTTTAAAAAACATTTTTCCCAACAGATAGGATGGCTATTTTAATATTTTACTAATTTTATTAATATGTTATTATTAGTAATATTGCAACTACTAGTGATAATGGTATGGTTGCATTGAATGCTTTTTAATTTAAATGGTACTTAAGAAATTCCTATAAGAAATTTTTTGTGATAATAAATTCACAATCACATATAGAGATTTTATTTATTTATTTCTTGAAAGAAGCAAAAATATTAATATCAAATTCCATGAAGATTTGCATCGCATGTGGAGTAACACGCATTCTAATTTCTTTTTATAATTAGTTAAAAGGGTTTTTAATATTACATGTTTTCTTTAGCAAAGATGTTTAAAAAACATTTTTCCCAATGGATAGGATTGCTATTTTAATATTTTATTCATTTTAAATAATTTTTAAAAATCATTGTCCTTTTATATCACTTTTCAAAAGAGTTCTTACATTTAATATAGAAATTATTGTCATTTTTCATTATAAAAAGAAAATAAGAAATAAATCCAACCCAACCCTTAATTTTTAAATTCCATGGTTATTTAATAGAGGGTTGTTTTGAGTTTGTCCTTTGAAAAATTCAAACCAAATGAGAACTCTAAATGATCATATGATAAAATTAAATCCATAATGTGATACATAAGTGATCATTTTAAGGTAATCAAATTAGCTTTCAAATGGCTGGACTTTTATTTGCGGAATGGAGCTTCTCAAGGCATCGTGCTAAGTTCGTTTCGCGTTTTGTTTCTTCACGGTCCACATATCCTTGATACTTAAATTGTGCATGAGCTGGGCTTTGCTAAGCAAAGGATGTGATTGCTGGTAGGCCATGATAGCTACCCATCACATCCAGACATTGCATGGGTAGATACATTGTCATGGTCGAGGCGTCCCCTTGCCCAACCCGCACATGATATCTTATTTTGGTTCCAAAATATTAGTAGGAAGTTAAGGAAAATGGTCAGACCAATCTTTCGTCTGCACGCATAGATACTTCCATGCGGGGAAAGCCACAAAACTCGGATAATTTTGGCCCTCCATGAGTAAGACTGTAGATGGGACTTGTCAGCTGGGGTGGGAAATTAATTGGAAGGCCTCCCCCAGAATTTTTCATTCAAAATTTGTTTGGACAAGCATGGTTCGACCACTAAACGAATATACGACCCAAAGGGCAACATTGACTTACGTCCAGATCACTTGAATGAATAGGGAAAATTGTGATGCATACCTTTATTTAATTTAAATTGTATATGTATTTAAAAGCAAGATTGACGTACGTCCAAATCGCTTGTTTGAATGAAAAGGGAAAAGTGTGATGCACACCTTTCTTTAATTTAAATTGTATGTGTAAATTTAAAATTAATTAAGATTTTATATATTTTTTGATCAAATATATTACCATCAATGGTATTATTTTTAAAATATATATATACTACGTACCTTTTATTAGTGATTAGTAGGTATACAAGACTTGAATTATTTTTAAAAGGTTTTTATTTAATGCTCTTTTCAGCATTAAAAAATAACATCATGTGTAAATACCTAATGCATTTGGGTGGTACCTAAATTTCAAAAATAAAAAATAATTGGATTTAGTATGATTAGAAAAATAATTCACAAATTTTGAATAAAATCCATAAAAAACAAACAAAATATTTTATAAGATGTATTTAATATTATTATTAGTTTCTTATCCTAACCTATTTTTCATTCCTTCAATAAATTAAATTTTAAATTTTAAATATTTTTATTTATTTATGTGATTTTTTTTATTTTCACTATTTTTAAATTTTAAAGTTTTTAATTTTTTGTTTTATTATATAATTCTTGTGTACCAGAGATGTGACCCACGAGTATAAATGGGTGGTTATAAGAGAGCGAAAGGAATAGACCCATCTGTATATTTCACTGGTAAGAGGCCATTTTGGGCCCAACAGTTACATGGGTCGGCGGCATATTTCTTGGCAGAACTGGCCGTGATGTGATCGCTTGAGGCATTTGAACCACCGGAAATGAGTCTTATGACTGGACAGATATGATGTTGATACATGGAAAAATCTTTAGGGTATTGAATAGATAGCTACCCAACTTTTAATTTGGACCATGCAGCTGTATACGATGTGCTAAACCAACGTACACATATGGTGAAGGACCACACCATGCAGACGTGTCCGGAATGATAAACGAACATGCGCACATATGGTGAGGGTTTTAAGGAAAACAACACACAAACCCATGGTGAGAGTTTAAACGAAAGATATCGATAATATTTTTCAAAACTATCATTCTAAGATAGATAGATAAAATAAAAAATAAAAAAAATCTCCTTATATTTGAAATTGTTCAAACCCAATTTTAAAGAGGAAATTATTCAAACTCAAATCTTGTTGTTTATTTAATCTTGTTGAAATTCAATTTCTTTCGTTTCAAATTTTATTAATGAAAGTCTTTTCCTTTAGAATATTGCTCTAAACACAACAAAAAAAATCACCATCAAATTCATAATCATTTTAATAAGGGTCAAACAAAAGCAGTTAATTTTGAAAATAAATCAAACCATCAATATCAAGACTCATCATATTTCAAATAAATTCAAAATTCGATAATATTTTTCAAAATTATCATTATGAAAGCTTTCAATTTTTCTAATGTAGATAAAAAAAAATTCAAACCTATCTCTAAAGAGGAAACTGTTCAAACTCAAATCTTGTTGTTCATTTAATTTTGTTGCAAGTGATGTTCTTAATTAATTTTATTATTATTGATTTTTTTTAATGCTTTCATTTTAACTTCCTCTTAGGTGCAAGAGAATGAAAGGATTGAAATTCAATTTCTTTCATTTCAAGTTCTATTAATCGAAATTCTTTAATTAATTGACCCCGTGCCTTAGCTCATGGTGCAACAGCTCCTGATCAGAGGCACAAGAAGCACCAGTTTGACTTGGGGGCGGTGATTTTGTAGCAGTGGATGCACAGTAACTTTGTTATTGCCTGTTCCGATTGATGCATATCATTGGGTTTTGTTGACAAACTGTAAACAGACTTCTGATAAACCTAAAACTTAAAGAGGCTCAATGAGTAGAGACAGGATCTGAGCCCTTGTTTCACGATCAGGAATTCCGAGCCCATCTCCATATTGCAATGTTCGTGATGATATTGACAATTGGTTGCAGTAATGGAGATGGGACAATGCAGTGTCCATTAATATTCCTCCAAGTTTAAACTATCGTGCCTCTAAGGTGCTTCCTAGATATCTCCTCTGAGACATTCACTTCTTTCATGTACCATCAATAATTTGAATGTTTATTTTGTGAAAACATTATTTATAAGCTTTCATTGATGACCAATTATACGAGTATTTCATGCCCAGATAGCCTCACATGTCCATAACAAATGAAAGCAACAAGCCTAGCGAGCCATATGCTCCGGCAATGATCCTGACCAAAGGGAAATTTCCCCTGGGTAGCAATGCTTACCAGAATTTTGAACCTTCAACTAGTCTAGACAAAGGTCGTGAAACACGACCTAAGATAACAACAGGAACGTGCATGGACTGACTTCTTTATCATTTGACTTAAAGCTGTGATTTTGTTTGAAATTTTCAAATGAGAAACTCACAATAGCACTCTATTAAATAAGAGTGAAGTTTAAAAATTAATTCTTATATATTGATTTAAGTGCAACATGCATCTCACCGTATCCATGATCGATTTATTTTCTCTCTATTCTTCCATTTTGTTGTGAAGTATACATTGCCATCAATTGGTACTCGGTACCACATTTTAAAAAAAAAAAAAAAATCCACCATAGACAATATATTCTAAGGAGAATTATCTTTTGGGGGTAGATGGGCCCCCAAATTAACAAAAGGTTCATATAACTCTTCAAATTGAGTTGAAGGATATGAAATAGCAACAGACAAATATACCCTTTAAGAACACATATAAAATATTTTATAAAATTAAGTTAAATAATTTTTTTTCAATAATTTTTTTTTCAAAAATATTAAATTAAATTAAAGTATTTAAAAAAATATTAAATTATATATATTTTTTTAAATATTAAATGAAATAAATTTATTTTAAAAAAAATATTAAATTAAATAAATTTATTTTAAAAAAATATTAAATTAAATAAAAGTATTTTTCAAAAATATTAATTTTTTTTCTTAAAATCAACAAAGGACATTTTTGGAAATACTGAAGGATGATATCCTTCAACTTAATTTTCATACTTTCATTGAGTCTTGGGCTCAATTTAAAGAGTTACATAGACCTTTTATTAATTTGGAGGTCCATCTACCCCCAAAACATAATTCTCCCTATATTCTATACTCTTGTTAACTAATGAAAATTTTAGAATTTATGTTACTAATATGCATGAGGGAAACAAATTAACTGATGATAAAAATGCGTCTTTTTGAGCCCAAAAAGTGTGGATGAATGTTGAAGGAGCTGAGGCCCACGCATGCAAAGTGAAAATGACATTTTTTGTGATAAACATGTACGTTTTTGAGCGACAATAGAGTGGATACATATTAAAAGAGAGTGCATGCATCTCGCTCCCTTTATTCTACCACATTAGTCAAATGATTCAGCTTTCCTATTCTTTGATCTTATTTGCTTTTCAATGTCACAACTCACTGTCAATGCAAAATTTTAATACCTAAAATTTAGATTACGTGTATTTTTCCTCTCTTTTTTTATATGTTCTTCTTAAATATTTTCAATTATTTTTAAGAAAATTTGATCATCAAATAATCGACTCTATATTTCAAATACTTTTTTAGCTAAATAATTTGATATTTTATTTTATAAATATGATAATAATCAGATTCTGAGTTTTCCTATAACTTCAATTTAAGTGAAACATTGTATCATCGCGTCAATAGGATGGAGATGGAGACATGGATGACTTATTGGACTCACTTTCATGTTGAACGCTTGAACGCTTTCGTGGCTCTTGGTGAAGAGAAGCAAATAGAAAACATCTTTCCTAAGGCGTCCCTTTCTTCTAGGGGGTCCTCAGGAACGTGTAGAAACAGTTACCGTCTATATCATGCTACCATCAAAGAAGTCATTCCATGCACGTTCCTGTTCCTGTTGTGATCGATCTAATTAGATCGTGTCTCACGGCCTTTGACTAGACTAGTCGACGATTCAAAATTAATTCTGGTAAGCATTGCTACCTCCGGGAATTTTCCCTTTGTTCAGGATCATTTCCGGAGCATACGTACGGCTCTTTAGGCTTGTTGCTTTCAATTATTTCTTTCTTCAATTATACTGCATGGACATGTGGGGCTATCTGGGCATAGAAATCTTGATATAATCGGTCGTCGTCAATGAAAGCTTACAAGAAATGTGGTGATGCTGCTTCTAATAGGCAGAAATAGAGAGAGGTGATGCTGCTTATATGAAAGAAGTGAATGTCTCAGAGGAGATATCTCGGAAGCATCGCCCCATCTCCATTACTGCAACCGATTGTCAATATCATCACAAACATTGCAAGGGTAGCACAGTGGATTTACCAATATGGAGATGGGCTTGGAATTCCTGGAGTTTTGGGTTAAAATGGTCCATTTAAAAAAAAAAAAAATTGTAATATCTAGCCACTTTTTGAAACTTATGTTCAAAGTGACCTCTTTGGTGTCACGTAGGCGTCATATCATTAAAAAATATTTTTTTTCATCATTTTAGTTAAAGCCGCAATTGGCAAATGCAGCTTTATATTTGAACTAAAGCCGCGGTTGGCAACCGCGACTTCATATTTGAACTAAAACCGTAGTTGTCAGCTGCGGCTTTATATTTGAACTAACGGCTTTATATTTGAACTAAAGTCGTAGTTGCCAGCTGCAGTTTCATTTTTTAACAAAAGCCGCAGTTGGCAACTGCGGCTTTAGTTAATTTTTTTTAAAATTTAAAATTTAACTAAAAATTATTAAATTACAATTTATGATTGAAATTTAAAAAATATACTTAAATAATAAATTATTTATATTTAAATTTAAAAATCTAGTTACACATAGGTTCCATGTGAGATTATATATGTTTTTTATTTTTCACTACATTAATATTTAGTGAATATTTTTTGTGACTTTAATTAAACTATTAAATATTACATTTTGTAGTAGACTTTTTGTAATTAATTTTATTAACTAATTTTGTAAAAAATCTATATATGACAACTACGGTTTAAGAGTATACTATTATTTCAATAAAGATAAATTTGTCATAATACAAATAAATTAATATTTTAAAAAACAACAAATTAAATATTTTAAATTAATAAATTATAAAATTTTTTATATTATTTATATGTTATATAAGTTTATTATTTTAAGATTATTAATTTATTAATAAATAAAACATTCATTTATAATATCTTTTATTTATTAATTTATGTTTATTGAACTAATACTAAATTCTTAAGTTTAAATATAAATAATTTATTATTAAAGTATATATATTTAATTTCAATAATAAATTATAATTTAATAGTTTTTAATTAAATTTGAAAGTAAAAAAAAAATATATAATTGAAATCTGAGTTACCAACTACGACTTAAAAGTATACTATTATTTTGATAAAGATAAATTTATCATAATACAAATAAATTAATATTTTAAAAAACAACAAATTAAATATCTTAAATTAATAAATTATATAATTTTATATATTATGTATATGTTATATAAGTTTATTATTTTAAGATTATTAATTTATTAACAAATAAAATATTCATTTATAATATCTTTTACTTATCAATTTATGTTTGTTGAAGTAATACTAAAATTTTAAATTTAAATATAAATAATTTATTATTTAAGTATATTTTTTAAATTTCAATAATAAATTGTAATTTAATAATTTTAAATTAAATTTTAAATTTTTTAAAAAATTAACTAAAGCCGCAGTTGGCAATTGGCAACTACGACTTTAGTTCAAATACGAAGTCGTATTTGCCAACTGCAACTTTAACTAAAATGATAAAAAAAAATATGTATTTTTTAATGATATGACGCTTACGTAGCACAAAGAGGTCACTTTGAACATAAGTTTTAAAAAGTGGCTAAATATTATTATTATTTTTTTTAAATGGGTCATTTTGACGCAAAACTCAAATTCTTGATCGTGAAACGAAGGCTTAGATTCTATCCCTACTCATTGAACCTCTTTTAGGTTTATCAGAAGTACGTTTACTGTTTGTCAACAAAAGCCAAGGGTCTCCAAAAAGCCCGCGGCCCGCTTTAGGCCCGGCCCAGCCCAGCCCGACAGGCTAAAGCACGGCCCGAGCCCGTTTTTGGGCGGGCCGGGCTGCGGGCCTAATTTTAGGCCTGACGGGCCGGCCCGGCCCGTTAAGCCAGTAAGCCTGCCCTTAGGCCCGCCCCTTAAAAAAAAAACTACAAAAATAAAAAGTATTAAAAAAAAATATTCATTTCAAAATTTTATTCATTGAATGTATAATTACATTTGAAAATGTGGGAAAAATTTACATCACTACAAAATAAATACATCCCAACTAGGTTGGCACCTATTTATTTGTCAATCATCTGTATTTTTCAACCACAAAAAATAAAAATAAAAATATAATATACATTTAGTCATTATTTTCTGATGGTGATGGTGAACTATCATGCATCCATGAAGATTTTGATAATTTTAAAGATTCCATATCGGCAAGTATCTCTGTTTCTCGAATGGAATCGTACATCCTTTTATCTGCTATTTCCCAATCTTTCACACATATCCCTGCTTCAATAACATCTGGCGTTAAGTTGCATCGTTTTTTACTAACTACTCTTCCATCTGCACTAAAAGCAACTTCTGATGCAACTGTACTCATAGGAACTGTTAGTACATCACGAGCAATTATAGAAAGCACAGGATATTTGTGTTGATGTGATTTCCACCATATTAAAATATCAAAATCTTCTTGATCTTCAAATGAAATTATATCAGTATTAAGATATTTATCTAAATCAGATGTATTATTTGGAGAATTATTTGTTGTCTTTTTTCGACTTTTCAACATTTCTAAAGCTCCTTTATAAAAAGATGAGGAGTTTGTAGATGTAGGTGGTAATTTAATAGTATTAATATTATTACCATATTTTTCTTTATAATAGTTATATAAATTATATAATAATGAATTTATTTCATTTTTAATTTCTTCAATTTTTATTTGGTCATTAAAATAAATAATTGTTAACCATTCATCCAAAGCTTCAAATTTCAATCTAGGGTCCACAATTAAAGTAATATAAAAAATTAAAGGTATTTCTCCCCAATATTTTCTAAATTTTTCTATCATTGCAAATATTGTATCATTAAATATTTCAAAACTTAAATATTTTTGAAGTACAATAAAAATATTAGTTATTTGCATAATAACTCGATTTGAAGTTGGATAATATACACCACAAAAAATGTTTGTTGAAATATCAAAAATTTCAAAAAGATCTCTTAAAAGATCCGTAATATGTCAATCATAATCATTTAATGCATAAATATCTACTTCACAATCATTGTTAATTAATTGTATTTCATATAATTCGACTACTTTTCTATATTTTGTAATATTTTGTAAAAGTTTATATGTGGAATTCCATCTAATGACCATATCCAAATTTATATTTTTTCTTTTCATATTTAACATTTTGCAACAATCAAAAAATAATTCATGTTTTGCTTGAAAACTATTAATACTATATGCAATGCCTCTAATTTTTTCCAATGTACTATCAACATTTTTTAATCCATCCTTTACAATTAAATTTAAAATATGTACACAACAACGCACATGAAATATTTTAGCATGATCTTCTTTTACTTGCCAATATCGTTTTAGTCTATGTATTGCTGCATCATTGTTAGCAGCATTATCTAATGTTATTGTCAATATTTTATCACGAATGCCTAAATCTATAATTTCATCATTTATTAAATATGCTATATTTTTACCACTATGTGGATCATTTATTAATTTAAATGAAATTATTCTTTTATTTAATTTCCATTCATTATCAATGTAGTGAGCAGTTATACATAAAAAATCAGTGTGAGTTAAAGATGTCCAAATATCAGATGTTAAACAAATATTTCCTTCAAAATTTACAAAAAAAAAAAAATTAATTTCTTTTTGTGTATAAATTTTTTTCATAATATCTCTTTTAACTATATTTCCAGACCAACCTTTAAATTGAGGATTAATACCTCGTTGAATTGTTCTTGCAAAATCATGAGTTTCCATCATGTTGAAAGGTTGTTCTGCTCTTATTATATAATCAATCATTTCTTCACGACAGTTAGATTCATCATAAGAAAATGTTTTTAATTTCCACTTTCATTTTTACCTAATTGCATATAATTTCTAATATCTACATTATTTTTAGTTTTACAATTTTCATGATGTCTTTTTAAATGACTTGTGTCTGCATTTGAGCCACCAGTAAGAAATTTATTACAAATTTTACATTTTGCTTTTATTTCTTTTTTATTATTTTCTAAAATTATTTCTATTCTATAAAAAAAAATCCATATATTTGAAGTAAATTTTTTGTTTGATGATATTTCATCACATGGACTAGATGAAGAAGCACTTGTCATATTATAATTATTGATAAAATATTATGCCAAAAATAATAAAGTAATAAATATAAAAAAAAAAATGTAACAAAAAAATAAAGTAGTAGGGGTGAAGTATGTTACTCAATTAGAGAACCGATGCAGAAATTCCTAACAAATTTGAACTCTTGGAGCCACTAATGCTTGTTTTGCACCACCAACAATATTGTATAATTTGAGGGAAAAATAAAAGAATTTGAAATATTGTAGAATGTGAGAGAAATAGAGAGAATTTGATGAAAAAATGAAAAGGAATAAAATGTATTTATAGCAAGGTTAAAAAAAAAAAATCAAAATTCAAAATAATTGGCCATGTGACCGTTGGAGGCTTAGCTCCAACGGTCACATGGGTTGGAGTTAGGCTCCAATGGTCACATGACCGCTGGAGCCTTTAATTTTTTTAAATAAAATAATATACTTTATTTTTATATATATATAACAAACTCAATTAATAAATATAAAAAGAATGTATTTTAGTTGGTTAAAAGCTTAAAGTTTAAACATGAGGGGAGGGGTTCGAATCCCCCCCTCTCCCTTCCCTTGGCTTTTTTGAAAGTCATTTTGGCTTAATTCAAAAAGCCGGCCCGCCAGCCCGTAGGCTCATAGGCCGGGCCGTGGGCCTAGCATTTTAGCATGGCCCGGCCTGGCCCGTTAACCAGTCAACGGGCCCATAGGCCCGGCCCGAGCTGGGCCACGGGCCTCCTATTTACGGCCCGGCCCGACCTCGCCCGCCCGTTGTTGGAGACCCCTAATGTCAAAAGCCAATGATATGCATCAATCGGAACAGGCAACAACAAAGTTACTGTGCATCCACTGCTACAAAATCACCACTCCCAAGTCAAACTGGTGACTCTTGTGGCTCTCATCAGGAGCTGTTGCACCATGTGCTAGGGCACGGGTCACAGTAATTGTGTGCTTTTTTTTTTTTTCTCTCTTGAGAAAATAGGAATAGAGCAAAGAATTGTTTTTATGCTGAACATATTTTTCTGAAATTATTCCATAGGTGGAATTTGTTAAGAGTAAGATGGCTGACACACTGTAACAATTACATAAAAAAAAAAAAAAAACAAGAGATTACCAATAAAGAGTTTTTTTTTTTTTTTTTTAAATGTCTCCTTCCAAGATCAATTAGCTAATGAACTCACCCAACCTCTTCCACATGCACGATTTTTAGATTGGGCTCTCCTCCCGAAACTCCAAACGAAAATAAAATAATTTAAATATTTATCTTTAATTTTAGTTATTAACATTTATCAATTTATTATTAATTTGAATAAAGTAAAATATAGAATTTGAATTAAAATAAAAATCTACTATCAGTTTGAATTAATTAGAATATGAGATAGAGTTTAAATTATAATATAATTCAAATGTATTTGTATATAAATATTAATTATCATGTTATGCTTTATGTTATAATTTTCAAAACTTACTTCTTTAATTGTGAATTTGATTGTGAATCTTTTGATATGTTTAAAATAATAACGAAGTAAAAATGAAAGCATTCAAAATGCTTTCAAAAAAATCCATAATAATACAATTAATTAAGAACATCATTTGTTATAAAATTATGAACAACAAGATTTGAGTAGATATTTAAAAATAAATAAAAATTAAAAGCTTTAGATAAAGATACTTTTGAAAAATATTGTCCAAATATTGGATTTATTTGAAATATGATGATATATTTTATATTGATGGTTTGATTTATTTTCAGAATTAAAAATTCAACTGCAATATTAAATTATATTAAAAAAATCAATTGTTTCCAAATACATGTAGAATATTATTAACTATATCAATGATCGTTCCTTATGCAGACAGAAGTTTTCAAAATTAAAGAGAATAAAATCTTATTTACGATTTTCCATTCTTACTTACATTTCAAATATTTATTCTAATAAGGAAATCTGACACCACATTGACAAATAATTTTAAGAAATATTCTATATAAAAAAAAATATATATCATTTAAGAATTAGAAACACTTTCCAACAGTATATAATATAAAAGACATTTAATTGAAAATTTTCCTCTAACGATTCATTTAGGTTATATTTGGTACCGGAAAGTATTAAGGAATGAAAAAAAATATAAGAAAAATGACTTTCTGGTTTTATTATGATAAATGCAATAAAATTATTTAAAAAAACGTATATTTTTAAATTATTTAATCTATATATAGAAGAGTTAAATCCGTGAAAAAATTTTGAAATAATATATAAAATAATTTATTGACTTTAAATTTTTGTTTTTTGTTTCATTTTTATTTTCTTTCCCTGCTCACATTTTCCTTCAAACTTTATGAAACCAAACATAGCCTTAATATTGAATCGTGTGCATTACGAGGATTTGAAGATTATACTATTATACCATTGAAAGATACTTTTTCCATATCTATAAAAAATACATCATCAATTCAATGATCTTATGTACATACATATGTAGAATATGAATTTTATCATTTTATATATAGATTTAGTCTCTTAATAATTTTTCAATTGTTTAAATTAGAGTATGATTTAAAGTTTGAATCATAGTAAAAGTCTATTATTAATTTGAATTAGAGTAAAAGATAAAATTTGAATTAAAGTAGAACTTAAGATTTATCCCCTCAAACATTATTTGTATATGAATATTTACCTATCATCAATAAGAATGTTATATCATATTTTCTCAATCTTTTCTATAACATATATTTTGCAAAATTAAAAATGTTTATCTTAATTATATATAAAAATAATATATATTTCTCTTAAATTTCATTCATGAGATAATCCCTAATAGTATAAATCCATAAAAAGAAAATATTTTTTATCAATTCAATTTGTAAAGAGATTTGGGTATTTGATAAACTAATTTAATAACTTAAAACAACTTAGTAATTTAATTTAAGTTATTAAATATATTAAGTATATTTGATAAAATAACTTAATGGTATCACTTGAAGTGAAAAATAACTTTAAGTAATAAATAAAAGCAATTAACTTATTCTTAAGTCAACATCTTCATTTTACATTTTTATCCTCATTCACTCTAATTACCTCCATGATTCTCTTTCGTTATTCCATGACCTCCATTATTATTCAACCTCTTTTACCCTAATTATAATTTATGAGGATAAATATATCAATTTGATGATTTAGAATAAATTTTAAATCAATTTTATTAAACAATCTTAATACTTTAAGTAAAAATTAAATAATAAGTTTTAAATCAACAATTTAAGTATAATTTAACTTAAAGTTAACTTAAATCATTAAGTAATAAGTATTAAGTTTTACTAAATACCCCTTTATTTTTTTCTTTAATCATGTTTATAATAATGTCTATAACTTAATTAAAAAAATAAAATATTCTAAAATATTTAAAGTTTAATATTCAGGGTCTTAATAGGTGTTTGGTAAATCAACTTAATAACTTAAAGTAACTTAATAACTTAATTTAAATCATTAAGTAAATTAAGTATATTTAATAAAATAAAATATTAGTACGACTTAAATTCAAAAATAACTTTAAGTAATAAGTAAAAATAATTAACTTACCTCAAATTCACATCTTCATTTTACTTTTTTACTTCATTTGTCTTAATTACCTCTACCGTCTCTTATACTATTTTAAAACATCTACTTCTACTATTATGCAACCTCCACTGTTACTTAACCTCATTTACTCTAATTATAATTTATACATATAAATATGTTAATTTGATGATTTAGAATAAGTTTTAAGTTAATTTTATCAAACAACCATAATACTTAAAGTAAAAATTAAGAAATAAGTTTTAAATGCTTAAATATAATTAACAACAAAATCTTTTTTTTTTTTATTGAGTTGGATTATGTTGGATTATATTTAAAATGATCAGATTGTATGATTTAAAATTTATTTGTAATATTTTTTTTAGAAACTTTTATATCTATATTTATCCTAAAATTTCATGTTAATCATAGAAAAAAATCATATATTTTTTTAGAATATATATATATATATAAAAGATGGAACGATAATTTGATATATTTTTTGTTTCTTAAAAATCTAAAAAGAAATAAATTAGAATAATCATCCGATTTCAATCCAAAATGAAAAATCTTAACGAAACCTCAAAGTTATATTAGAAATGATTCTCCAAGATGGAGTTGGGTCCGACAACTCATCCATGCTGCGTCCCTGATCAACATTGGGCTCGAGAGGTGAAATGGCGTCATTAAGAATCAAACAAAAGCAAGATACTCCTACATGTCCCCGTGTCAAACAGTGTCATGAGTAGCTGATCCAATCATTGGCTCCCATACCAACAGAACCGATTTTGAGTTGATTTTTTTTTAATCCATCCCATGCTCCTTCCTTAAATTCGATGAAGACAGTACAGAGGTCAATCAATCTCTCCACCTAGTTTGATAAAATCCATAGTGAGCAACTTTAAGATGTTGGCATTACCATTTCGTTTTCAGAAAACACTTTCGGTTTAGATGATAAACCTCTAAACCCAGGATGAAGAAAATGAGAGGGATGCCAGGGGCTCTCATAGTGGGGATCACCGTGGGTGTGATGATTGGAGGGGTTTTGGGCGTATGCGCTGTGTGTATGTTGATCAGGTACAGAAGCAAGTGTTCCCCAAAATTGAGTCGGAGGGCCGCCACCGTCCCCATCCGCGTAAATGATGTTGATTCTTCTGCAAACTTATCGGAATTCTCTGTTGGCCGCTACTCCGACTCATCACTGGGCCAGGTCTCAGCCAGAACGTCTGAAGGGAATGCCATGTCTGCGTGGGTGGATATGGAGGGTCATAAGAGGAAGAATGCGGCCTCAGCTTTTGGAATACCCAACTACTCTTACAGGTTGTTGCTTGAAAATTTTGAATTGTCTGATAAGTTCTGGCAATAGGGTTTTGGGGAGGTTTTTCTAACAAGCAGTTTGTTGTTGCCTTGCTGATGGAACTTGTTTCACAGAGAGCTAGAGAAAGCCACTTGTAGCTTTACAACTCTGATAGGGCAAGGGGCATTTGGTCCTGTTTACAAAGCTCAGTTGTCAAATGGTGAGACTGTGGCTGTTAAAGTTCTTGCCACTGACTCTAAGCAAGGGAAAAGGGAGTTCCAGGCAGAGGTAGTGAACTGATGATTACATTTTTTGGCATTCAAGATATTTGTAGACACATTGTTGATAAGTATTTCTATATGCCTCAATCATGTTTGTACAGCATCAATATTTATTTGGTGAATGATATGTCAGAGGTTATTGAGAGGGAATGAAAAAAAATTTGATATTAGAAATTGATTCATCTAGGAAACCTTATGGTGGTACAAAATCAAATGTGAGGAGAAGGTTACTAGGGATTGCAAAGAACTGAATCCTAACACTGATTGGGCCAATTGTTGTAATTTATTGAAAGGAGTTAACAAGTTTTGAAGTGTATCCTCTCTCTGCCTCCCCCAAATAACTGCAAAGTTTTGAACCTTTCTTTTTATTTCTTTCTTTTCAGATTCTGTTACTAGGAAGATTACACCATAGAAATCTTGTGAACTTAGTGGGATACAGTGCAGATAAAGGACAGCTTATGCTTGTGTATGTCTACATGAGTAATGGCAGTCTGGCTTCTCATTTATATGGTAAGAAACCAATAAGCTCTAAGCTCTATTTGTAACGCAAAACAAAAATATTTCATGCAAAAGCAATGTTGCTGGGATCCATTGATGGTTCTTTGTATGAATTCATAGTTTCGTTGCACTAGAAATGGATAGTTGCTCTATTGACCTTAATGAGATCATTTTTCATTCTGATCATTATATTCTTTTTTTCTTTTCTTTTCTTGGGTCTATGATCTTTCTGGCGAACCATTTTGCTATCAAATTAATTAGAGATTTTGTGCTGCTGCTGTTGACATAAAGACTAGCCTCTATGGGATATTTCATCCATGCTTTTATCTTGGATTCTGCTCAAAGAAGCTTCTGCCTTTCAGTAGCAAAAGGGAATTTCCCTGTTTCTTCTTAATGTTTCATGAAGCAATCCCTAAAAAACTGAACCTGTAATAGCATGTGACAAGGCCCAGAATTGTTTCACTTCTGGACATGTATCATAGCTTGGTTACATAGGGTTGTTCAACAATTTTACTGTACTTAAAAAACAAAGTGGACTTCTGGTACAAAAGATGGCAAATTTTGTTTCTTTTTTCCTTTTGGATGCACAACTGTTCCTGTATGACCACTGAGTAACACAATTCCTGAACCATTTGAAAATGTAGGTCAAAAGCATGAGCCACTAAGCTGGGATTCAAGAGTTTCCATAGCTCTCGATGTTGCAAGGGGAATGGAATATCTACATTATGGGGTATGTGGTTTTCATTTGATTTTCCTGCCAGTAGAAGAGTAGAAACAACTTGCGGAATTTTTGGAATGGACTCCACTTTACCTGTTTATTGTGTTTCCCCTCTTCATACAGGCAGCTCCTTCCATAGTCCACCGCGACATCAAATCTTCCAACATACTGCTGGACCAATCCATGAGAGCCAGAGTAAGTGACTCTTCTGTTTGCTATCCATTGATATTTATAAATTTAAAATGGTGTGTGATTTACAAATAAAAGAAAAGGGAGCCTCTTGGAAGCTAGATATTGTAAACTTGTAAGAAGCACCAAGCGTTTTTCCTGCTGACTTCTGAGTCACATTCTGTTCCAGTGGAAGCTTATCAAATTATAAAATAAATTTGTGCTTAATACAGAGGTTTCTGAAGTTACCCAGGATTCCGGATTCTCTTCCAGAAGATCTGTTGTGTGTGTGTGTGTGTGTGTTTGTCCATGAAATCCAGCTCTACTCACCATGAAAAGAGAAGGTTACTGGTGACTCTTCAATCTTGTTTGAATAAACAGGACGCCCCTATTGATAAGCATTGAAAATGTCCAAAATTACTTTGCTAAAACCATGTGTCCTAATGAGGGGTATAAAAGGTGTTTGGTATAAAAGAAAATGTCTTATTCAAAAAATGATACTGTTATTTTCACTTTTTTCTCCATTTTCTTTCAGCAATGCCTACTCTTTTCATGAATGGATTTGTCTGTATGTTTAAAGCTTCAACATTTCTACTCCTATGGATATGTGTAATTGATGTAATTAGTTAAGCAGGTGGCAGACTTTGGGCTTTCAAGAGAACAGATTTTTAAATCACATGCATCTAATGTCAAGGGGACTTTTGGGTATCTTGATCCTGAATATCTGTCAACAAAAACCTTCACTAAGAAAAGTGATGTTTATAGTTTTGGCGTGCTGCTCTTTGAACTAATTGCAGGCAGGAATCCCCTACAGGGTCTCATGGAATATGTAGAACTTGTAAGTTCTTTCTCTATCATATACACAACAACCACATACTCCTAGACAAAAAATTTTGCTAAGTAACTAACACAATTGGCCTTGAGCTGCTTCTGAGTTATATGCATCTTCATATACTATCTATGACAACATTGTAGTATTAACTTTATGTCAATGAACAGGCAACAATAGGTACAGAAGATGAAGTTGGGTGGGAGGAGATTGTGGATTCCAGTCTCAATGGAAAATTTGATGTGGAAGAACTCAATGATATTGCTTCTCTTGCTTACCAATGTATCAATCATCTCTCAAAAAAAAGACCTTCTATGAGGGACATTGTTCTAGCTCTATCTAGGATTCTCAAGCTGAACCACAGCAGGAAGCGTCACAAGGAGTCCATGTCTGCTACAGAAGAGGAAATCACCATCGAATTGCAGAAGTCAGAGACACGGGATCCCACAGTAATGGAATTTCAAAAAAAGGTGGCTATTGACATCACAACCCAATCCGTTGAAATATGATAATGATTTTACAATCTTTCTTCTTTTTTTTCATTTGGTTTATTCTTACTTCTGTTTCTTCTGTTTTGGTTCGTATACCATAGTCACCAGGAAGCTACAAAGGGAAGCTTGTCTTCCCTGTTTTAAAAAAAATAATAACAATTGTTTGTATGTCTGAATATTTTTGTGACAAGGTCTCATTTTTGTATTGCTTCTCATGTCTGCCAAGGAGAATGAAACTGCCTTTCCCCTACCGTCATCTCAGATTTGTTTCAATTTCCCATGTGAATGACCCCATGTTGTAAAAGACGATGTTGGAGTTTGTTCTCATTCTGCTCAACAAACATTCAAGTTAGTCATTAGAGAGTCAAACTTTATTTTAAATGCAGCAATTAGTAAAGCCTTTTGTGTGTTGTTCTTGTAACATAAGCCGACCCCCATATCTTCCAAACACCCATCTATTGTGCTTAAAGAAACCCCAACAGTATTGCAGTTAGCTTTGTTTGGTATCTGCCTTTCATTGTCCAGGCTGTGAAATGGGGCAAGGGTGCTGGTCAACGTAAAATGGTGATTTAAAGAGGTCAAGTTCCTGCAGATTAGAGGATGCATGATAGAGTTGGTTTTAAATAAGATTTATGACTACATGTCTAATTGGGGAAATGTACCATGCACAATAGAAACTGAATGTCTCTCCTGTGCTGCATAAAATAGACCAGGACCTCCAACTGGAAGTCCTAGCCTTTATGCTGAGAGCATATGATGATGATCTGGCTTCCAGTCGTACATACCTACCTCTTTGGCTATAGTTGTGGATAAGAATTATATCAGGATTAGATTTCATGGCTCTCCTTATATTCCAACTCAGCTTCAGATTTCAGATGCATAAAGCAACTGTCCCACAGGCCTGGGAGCTTGGCTCATCCCTTCTCTCCTTCGCCATTTGGACTTACCATTTGTGCAGGTAGGCTACAATAGTGCTATGGCATAGAATTTTGATTGGTAGTACCAGTATGCCTCTTCTTCATTTTGGTGATTGCAGACCGAGGAAAGTGATTGACCAGCTGGGTTGTCTCAGCAAAGAGTGTCCTTTCCATGCTAAAACTCTATTTTGCTTGTCAATTTATGAAACAGAAAGTCTCTTTTCCTTCTTGTTAGCTTTCTTTTTAGCAAAAATTTGCTCTCCAGGTGTCACTTGACAGTGTCATAGCCTCATTTTGCAATGCCTTACAAGCTGAAAGAACATTGTGTTCATTGCAAGTAGGATGCAACCAGGCATCCATAGTGGAAACGAATGCTGAACAAATCCATTCAGTGACATCTTTCTCTTCTATTACAGAAGTGCGAACCATCAAGAGGACGACACGAACAGTACGGAAAGAAACAGTCCAAAGTCAGTGGCTGTAAATCATTCAGTTATTTGAGTTGGCGATTGTAGATCGGTTAGCCATTCTTTACTGTAACTGATCCTTCTTCATGACTGATTTTTCTTTATTTACGCTAAATTGAAAGGTTTTTGTATCTTGGCCGAGAAGGCAAGATCTATGATTTGATCTTAACTGAGAAGGCAAGATTAAAATATGTAAGTTGCTATGACTTGGCATTGCCAGGCCTGACGGTTATTATTTTAATTGCTTTTGATTTCTCATTTCTCAAACATTTTTAACATGGTAAGCATAGAAAACTGGGATGATTTTTATATAAAAGAACGGACAGCAAGCTAAAACACAGCAATAGAGGGATAAGATAGTGCTCCTTTTAGCCAAGACACAAACTATTAAGACTTCAATTCTGCAATAGCCCCTTGGCCTTGAAATACTCCACACTTTCATCATAAATTTCTTCAATCCCGTACTTAAAACTGAACCCCTCTTTCACAAGCTTCTCTGAGGAGATTATTAACTTCGATTTAGGGGGGAAGTCTCCAAAACTGCAATGTATCAGAAGACAAGAGACAAGTTAAGATAGCAATTTTTGCACAATGAATAGAATTTTGGGAAGGAGCAGTTCATGATTATTCTTCCACAACCTAACAGGTCTTTCATGCACATGTCCATCCACTGTTTCCTTATAAACTATTCCCCATCGTAGCTAGATGGCATGCTCAACAATGATTCTTGGTCTCACTCAGTGGGCACAAACTTGAGATGGTTAGGATGAGTCCTTACAGTTAGAATTCCCTTTGGCAGACTTTTAATTGGTATACAGTAATGAATGGGGCACTTAATGTGGGGTAGGTAGATATATGCAAATTCTTTTTCATTTCTAACTTGATTCAGCCCTACAAAATGGGTCACTATGTGATTCAAAAGCTTAGACAAGGGGCTTACTCAGTTGGGACTTTGTACTGAGGGTATCTTTTGCTCAGGAACTTTGCTAGCTCAGGAACACTGGTATTGGCAGCACAGCAGATGTATCGGCCAGAAGCTGATTCTTTCTCAGCTACAAATATATGTGCCCGGCAAACATCTTCCACATGTGCAATGGAGACTGAACCTGACAGCATCTGCATACCTTTCATACCGTTTATGAGGAATTCATTCCCTGTAATCAAGGACAATGTTGAAAAGACCATCAGAACACCAATATGTGAGTTTATCCAGAAACATGGTAGTCCCCTTTTGCTCTGTCTTAACTAGACAGGTTGAATGCAAAACGTAAAGAGCAGATAAAGCATTATGTAATGTATTTTAGGTTCAGGCTTTGCACCTGTAATCAAGGACATTGCAAGTCCAATGCTGCTGGGGACATCTGAAGTAAGAGAGGAACCGGCCATTAGAGTAGGGATGACAGTGATCAGATCAATGTTATTTTCTTCGGCAAATTTCCAAGCTGCTTTCTCAGCTAGTGTCTTGGAGGCAGGATAGCCCTACAAAAGCATGTAAGCTTCTTGATCATCTGTTAATTTGTTCATGGAAGCCTGCTTGCTTCCTCAGGTTTCTCACAAAATATAAGCTTAGAAAGTAACGTTTGAATAACCAAAAAAAAAAAGGGGAAATTACCCAAGTAGGTGGCTTCACGGAAGTCAAGAACTCAATATCAGTCCAGTTCTTCTCATCCACAACCAGACCTGTCCCATCAAGCTGATTGATGGTAACAGCAGCTGCAGAGGATGTCAAAATGACTCGTTTAACTGATTTTGCCCTTGTACAAGCTTTCATGACATTCACTACTCCTTGAATTGCTGGCTTGATCATGTCATTCTGTATGCAAAAAGGTGAAACAAAGTATTTTTTATAAAACAAATAAAAAATTTAAAAGAAAAAAAATCATGATTGCATAAAACTGTTTAATAATTCAGTTCCTTAGGTCCACACCTCTGGATCTTCAGAAGCAAAGTGGACGGGCGTAGCAACATGGAAGACAAAGTCGCAACCTGCTATAGGGGCCTCAAAGCTCAATTCGTCAGTTAGATCTGCTCGAAAGATTTTTAGGTCACCCAACTCCTGTAGTTCTAGGAGGTGAGAGACTTTTTTCTGATTGTCTGCACCCAAAAGTAGAGAGTATCAAGGAGGGAATCAAGAAAAATTGAAGTTAGAAATACTTAAAAGAAAATGTTGAGACAATGAATTATCTATTGGGTGAATTCAGAGGCACATATAGGCCAATGGCATTGTATTCAAATGGTATTCTTCCCGGACGGGTTGTGTGATATAGTGAATGCCATGTTACATTCTTTGACCTTCACTGATAAGTAATACCCTGTTGAAAAAGGTAAGCCAGGGTTCAAAACTCCTATTCTCTTATGTCTAAAACATCCATTTCCAACATCAACCCCCAATCTGAAATTAGATTTCCGTCTCACCAGATCAGGTGTCCCTGCCAACCCCCAATTGACAGTACAGACTCTAAAACATAAGTTGAGATCAGTGCCAAAAGGGCCAATGCCCACACAATGGAATGTGGTTGTCCCCAAAAGTGAGGGGAAATGGAAGACATGGGGAAAAAAATCATAATCCTCATCCAACTTAAAATGAACTCCCCAACTATAAACAGACCATATCACAGGAAACTTCACATTGGCTTTGATTTTTCCTTTTCTCATTTTTCGGGTCTGGAGCTTTGAACTTGCAACAACTGCATCTCTGTTTTGTTTCTGAAGTTCCATTTATGTCATATGGGATGTGCTTGTGCTAAGTTTACTAATTTGCACCAGAAGGCAATGTAACTTGGACAGATTGACTATGTAACTTGTAGAGAATCTGTTTGAAGACAAGAATTAGGGTTCTAGCGAAAACTCCAACAATCCAACCCAATCTAAGCCCCAACAAGCTCATACCCTCTTCTCTTCATTTCCAGATACAAATGAAAATCACCTTGCATAAACTTGAACCCAGAACCCATCACTCAAGTCTCATAGGATTCACGTCCCATCATGTAAAACGTGGTAACAATTTTGACTAAAACTACCCAAAACCTAATCAGCTTGTATACCATTTATGAGTCGAATTTCTGCAAGAATTTTTTCTTGATCATACAATTTAGACAGGAGCCTAGTAGCCCTTAAAAACGCCTACATCATAAGTTCCAAATCTTCCGCAATTACCACATAAAATGCATCCATCTCCACCCTCCCTCTTCTCCCCTCCCATTCGATTTGGGTTATCAGATATTTTAACGAGACACCAGGAGAAAGAAAAGCCCAAAAAACGTTCAAATTCACGGCCACCATAAAACAATATTGTTCAGAAAATCTTAGCACAAACACGTGAATAAAAAATAAACAAGCAAAGAGGGAAGAAGAAGAGAGACAAACCAGGGTCCCTGACAGTGGTGTTGACAGCATAGCCCTTCTGCAGCAAAAGCTTAACCAGTAAAGATGCAACAAATCCGGTGCCGCCGACGACACATGCGGTCTTCTTTCCGATGGGGTGCTGGGTGGCCATATGCCCTCACTTCCAAATTTGCAAAAACCGATGTTCTCTTAATTAATGCAAGTAATTTGTATCTTGGATAACGCTCTCTGCGTCTCTTATATAGAGGGTATAGACCTCAGATTGTACGTTGAACCATTGAAAAGAAGAGGAAAAGGTGATTTATCTTAGGTGAGCACGTGAGGCTGCCCAACAAACAACTCCAACGTTGCTGCTAGCAAAGCCCTGTTTGACTGCATATCTCAACAGCAGTCCACATCTGATACTCAGATGAGCTGTATGAATATATAACTCTTTATATACCAGATATGTAGTCCTCGAGGATTCATATGAAAATTAAAAAATTCTATTACTGAATATGGAAGATACTGGGTTCAACCTAAGCTTAACCCTTTAAGCTTGAGTTTGGCTATGAAGATGGGTTGAATCCTTCAACAGATGGTTCCCAACTAACATAAATTCATACCAAGATTTAATTTTTTTTGGGTCAACCCTTCATATACGCTTTTAAAATTACAGAAATTTTGGAAGCCGACGTTATTAAGAGCCACCTACTACTGGCTTTGTACGACTTTTTTTCATTTGAAAATAATCCCCTTTCCACAAGGGAATGATAAAATATCCTTATACCTGCCCAAGTGTATTAGGTGGCTGAGATATAGGAAGCATGAATATGCGGTGGTGCAGGGGGGTAGGTGACTTGTTGCAGATGACTAACCACGTGGTGCTCCTGCTCGCTGGTAGTTGGGATTCAAGACTCATTTCTAAAGTGCATGTCAAAATCTACATATCTACTACAAGCAGAGCCATACATGCAAGTTGGGGAGCCCAGCATTGCAATACTATGCTGTGAAATGCTTTATTCTTTCACATGCACACGAATCAGTAGGATATATTCCGGTATTGGGTGCAATAATATTGTTTTGAAGTTTCGGGACAAATAATTCAGATGATGACTTGAAATAGGCCTAAAAATGTGATGTGAGATGTTATAAAAAGTTTGATATATATTATTATTGATCATTAATTGATTTTTTTAATTTGATTATAAGTGCGTTTGATAATGATTTTAAAAAATGTTTTAAGTGTTTTTAACATTTGAAAATTTTTATTTTTTAAGTATTAAAAAAATTAAAAATACTTTTCAAAATTACTGTCAAACACATTTTAAATGCGTTTAACGGTGATTATAAGAAGTATTGTTAGCATTTTTAATACTTAAATGATAAAAAAAATTTAAGTGTTATAAAGGTTAAAAATATTTTCTAAAATCATTATCAAACGTCGTATATGTTCAATCCTACTTACTCCTTTCATCCATCGGAATGTGAAGAAGTCACTTTGTTAACGGTGATGTTACCTAGGCGAAAAATAATTTTGGGCAATAGAAAATTTAGGCGCCAAGGTGAGGAAGGATGTCGTCATTTGCCATTAATCTTAATCATGGATGATCTTGTGTACTCGAGAAAATAAAGTGACCAATCTTTCCAACCTTTTACCTTAATTATTTCATTGAAAAATATTATAATATTGTCATAAATTCTCATTTTCAGAGTGAGATCTCTCATAATATTCTACAATCCCCATTATTAAGAGTTCAATTCTGCAGTAGTCCCTTAGCCTTCATGTACTCCATGGATTGATCATAGATTTCTTCAATCCCATGCTTAAAACCGAATCCCTCTTTAACAAGTTTCTTTGAAGAGAGTAACATCTTGGACTTAGAGGGGAAGTCTCGGAAACTGCAAGGCATCATAAGATTACCCAATTAATGGCCATTAAACACTAATGAAGAGAAGTTTGGAAATTGATTTTGAAATTTTGAATACTTCCTACATAGGACAAGTAGATATTAAAACGTTCTTTCATAATTAAGTTAAGATGGTTTTTAAAGCACATACATGCATGTCCATTTTGACCTCGAACTATTTTCAATCGAGACATTCTCAACACGAACTTAAGAGGATTGGATTGGACCAATAGTCATCCAAATCTAACACGAACTTAAAGACCATTTAGGTTATTAAGCTTAACTCAACTTGGTTTCTAACCTACGACTTGCCTGGCTAATCCAAATTCAAAGCCTTTCTATTTTAAGTAGTAATAATAATAATATGCCTCACCCAACATGGATATCCATGTTGGATCAAGGGACACTCTACTTTGGAATTTTATTTTGTTTTTTATACAAAACTATTTTGGTTAATTTTGTTTTAAAAACACTTTACAATGGATCAGAATCTCAAATGCTTGGACAAGAGGCTTACTCAGTTGGGACTTTGCACTGAGGGTATCTTTTATTGAGGAAGTTGGCAAGCTCAGGTACACTGGTATTAGCACCGCAGCAGATGTATCGCCCAGAAGCCGATGCTTTCTCCGCCACAAAGATATGGGCCAAGCAGACATCTTCCACATGAGTCATGGAGATTTGCATCCCTTTCATACCATTTATGAGGGATTCATTCGCTGCCCAATGTTGCAACACCACCCCATCAGAAAATCCCCACATGTTTGTCCAGATCAAATAAAGAAGTTGGTAAATATGTATATAGGTTTCGGTTTAGCACCTGTAATCAAGGTGTTGGGCTTTGTGGAGCCTAGTTTTGTTTGATCCGGTTTGACAACCCGACCCGAATAATATTGCATGGCTTTTTAATGGGAGATTTATTGAGGCCTGTTGGGCCCGTTTAACCCATTGTGGAACCACCTTTTGTAATTAGGATTTTTTAGTGTGGTAGGGTTGTCGTGTTATATATATAGAGAGAATATTGTAGTCGTCGTATTGTACTTTGTATTCTTCCCTGATAATAGTGATATCCCTGCAACTCCGTGGATGTAGGCAAATTTCCGAACCACGTAAATACTGTCTTGTGCGTGTGATTGTTTTTTCTTTGGCGTTTGTTTTCTCTAATTTTTGTTTCTCACGGGTTGGGAATTCGGTTTAATTTCCTACAACTGGTATCAAAGCCTAGGGTTAGGTTTGAGTGGGAGCAATGGCAGAGGAAGCAGGAAAGGCGTCTGGAATAGAAAAGTTTGATGGCACAGACTTTGCGTATTGGAGGATGCAGATTGAAGATTATCTCTATGGGAGGAAATTGCATCTGCCTCTTTTGGGGACAAAACCTGAGAGTATGAAGGCTGAGGAATGGGCGCTTCTTGACAGACAGGTTCTAAGAGTTATTAGGTTAACTCTGTCTAGGTCTGTTGCACATAATGTTGTAAAGGAGAAGACCACAGCAGATTTGATGAAGGCTTTGTCCGGTATGTATGAAAAGTCGTCCGCAAACAATAAAGTGCATCTGATGAAGAAATTGTTTAATTTGAAGATGGCAGAGAATGTATCAGTAACACAACATCTGAATGAATTTAATACAATCACAAATCAATTGTCGTCTGTAGAAATTGATTTTGATGATGAAATTCGTGCTCTGATCGTCTTGACTTCTTTGCCAAACAGTTGGGAGGCAATGAGGATGGTAGTAAGCAATTCTACGGGAAAGGAAAAGCTCCAGTACAATGATATACGAGATTTAATTCTGGCTGAGGAGATTCGCCGAAGAGATGCAGGTGAAACCTTAGGATCTGGTTCTGCCCTAAACCTTGAGACAAGAGGCAAAGGTAATGACAGAAATTCAAATCGGGGTAGATCAAATTCCAGAAATTCTAATCGGAACAGAAGCAAATCTAGATCAGGCCAACAAGTACAATGTTGGAATTGTGGGAAAATAGGTCACTTTAAAAGGCAATGCAAAAGCCCTAAGAAGAAGAATGAAAATGATTCTGCTAATGTTGTAACAGAAGAGGTACAAGATGCATTACTTCTTGCAGTAGACAGTTCACTTGATGATTGGGTTTTGGATTCAGGAGCTTCGTTTCATACCACTCCACACCGAGAAATCATACAGAATTATGTTGCAGGTGATTTTGGGAAGGTGTATTTGGCTGATGGTTCAGCCTTGGATGTTGTGGGTCTGGGAGACGTCCGGATATCGTTGCCTAATGGGTCTGTTTGGTTACTGGAGAAGGTTCGACATATTCCTGACCTGAGGAGGAATCTGATTTCTGTTGGACAACTTGATGATGAAGGACATGCAATACTATTTGTTGGTGGTACTTGGAAGGTTACAAAGGGAGCTAGGGTATTGGCTCGTGGAAAGAAAACTAGTACTCTGTATATGACCTCATGTCCAAGAGACACAATTGCAGTTGCTGATGCAAGTATTGATACAAGCCTATGGCACCGTAGACTTGGTCACATGAGTGAGAAATGGATGAAGATGTTGTTGTCAAAAGGAAAACTACCAGAATTGAAGTCCATTGATTTTGACATGTGTGAAAGTTGCATCTTAGGAAAGCAAAAAAATGTGAGTTTTTTGAAAACTGACAGGACACCGAAGGCTGAAAAATTGGAACTAGTACACACTGATTTGTGGGGGCCTTCTCCGGTTGCATCCCTAGGAGGT
This sequence comes from Vitis riparia, assembly GCF_004353265.1. Lineage (NCBI taxonomy): Eukaryota > Viridiplantae > Streptophyta > Magnoliopsida > Vitales > Vitaceae > Vitis > Vitis riparia. Next base: position 19,990,558 of record NC_048440.1, read on the forward strand.
TCAAGGTACTACATCACCTTTATTGATGACTCAAGTAGAAAGGTATGGGTTTATTTTCTGAAAAATAAATCTGATGTATTTGAAACTTTTAAGAAGTGGAAGGCCATGGTTGAGACAGAAACAGGCTTGAAAGTAACATGTCTAAGGTCAGATGATGGAGGAGAGTGCATAGATGGAGGGTTCAGTGAGTATTGTGCTGCACAGGAAATTAGGATGGAGAAGACCATTCCTGGGACACCACAGCAGAATGGTGTGGCTGAGCGCATGAACAGAACTCTCAATGAGCGTGCTAGAAGTATGAGGTTGCATGCTGGACTACCAAAAACTTTTTGGGTTGATGCTGTTAGCACTGCAGCTTACCTGATAAACCGAGGACCATCAGTTCCCATGGAGTTCAAACTTCCTGAGGAGGTTTGGAGCGGTAAAGAGGTGAAGTTTTCACATTTAAAAGTTTTTTGTTGTGTTTCTTATGTTCGTATTGATTCTAATGCTCGTAGTAAACTTGATGCAAAGTCAAAAATATGTTTTTTCATTGGCTATGGTGATGAGAAATTTGGCTATAGGTTTTGGGATGAACAAAACAGGAAAATCATCAGAAGTAGAAATGTGATATTTAATGAACAGATTATGTACAAGGACATGTCAACTGTAGTGTCAGATGTTACAGAGATAGATAAAAAGAAATCTAAGTTTGTCAACTTAGATGAATTGACTGAAAGTACTGTCCAAAAAATGGGTGAAGAAGATAAGGAGAATGTAAATTCACAGGTAGATTTGAGTACACCTGTAGCTGAAGTTCGCAGATCTTCCAGGAACATTAGACCTCCGCAGCGTTATTCACCTATTTTAAATTATCTCCTGTTGACTAATGGTGGTGAGCCAGAGTGTTATGATGAAGCCTTGCAAGATGAGAATTCAAGCAAGTGGGAGTTAGCCATGAAGGATGAGATGGATTCCCTGTTGGGGAATCAGACATGGGAACTAACTGAATTGCCAGTAGGAAAGAAGGCTTTGCACAACAAGTGGGTATACAGAATAAAGAATGAGTATGATGGTAGCAAACGTTACAAGGCCAGATTAGTTGTTAAAGGGTTCCAGCAGAAGGAGGGCATTGACTACACAGAGATATTTCTCCAGTTGTGAAGATGTCAACAATTAGACTTGTACTTGGAATGGTGGCTGCAGAAAACTTACATCTTGAACAGTTAGATGTGAAGACAGCATTCCTTCATGGTGACTTGGAGGAAGACCTTTACATGATTCAGCCAGAAGGGTTCATTGTTCAGGGACAAGAGAGTCTAGTCTGCAAACTGAGAAAGAGCTTGTATGGCCTTAAACAAGCTCCTAGACAGTGGTACAAGAAGTTTGACAGTTTTATGCATAGAATTGGGTTCAAGAGATGTGAAGCTGATCACTGTTGCTATGTTAAGTCTTTTGACAATTCTTACATCATATTACTGTTGTATGTGGATGATATGCTTATTACAGGGTCTGACATTGAGAAGATTAATAATCTGAAGAAGCAATTGTCCAAACAATTTGCAATGAAGGATTTGGGAGCTGCAAAGCAAATCCTTGGTATGAGAATCATTAGAGATAAGGCTAATGGTACATTGAAGCTTTCACAATCAGAGTATGTGAAGAAAGTTCTCAGTAGGTTCAACATGAATGAAGCTAACCAGTGAGCACACCCTTGGGGAGCCATTTCAAACTAAGCAAAGAACAGTCACCGAAGACAGAAGAAGAAAGGGACCATATGAGCAAGGTGCCCTATGCCTCAGCTATTAGTAGCTTGATGTATGCTATGGTGTGTACAAGGCCAGACATTGCACATGCAGTGGGAGTTGTGAGCAGATTCATGAGTAGGCCTGGAAAGCAACATTGGGAGGCAGTCAAGTGGATTCTAAGATATCTGAAGGGTTCATTAGATACATGTCTTTGCTTCACAGGTGCAAGTTTGAAATTGCAGGGTTATGTAGATGCTGATTTTGCTGGTGATATTGATAGTAGAAAGAGTACTACTGGGTTTGTTTTTACTCTAGGTGGTACATCTATATCATGGGTTTCAAATCTACAGAAGATTGTTACTTTGTCTACTACAGAAGCTGAGTATGTTGCAGCAACTGAAGCTGGAAAGGAGATGATTTGGCTACATGGTTTCTTAGATGAATTGGGTAAGAAGCAAGAGATGGGCATTCTACACAGTGACAGTCAGAGTGCAATTTTTCTTGCCAAAAATTCGGTTTTTCATTCAAAGTCGAAGCATATACAAACAAAATATCACTTTATCCGTTACCTTGTTGAAGATAAACTGGTAATACTTGAGAAGATTTGTGGATCTAAGAACCCAGCAGACATGTTGACTAAGGGTGTCACTATTGAGAAGTTGAAGTTGTGCGCAGCTTCAATTGGTCTTCTAGCTTGAGGACAGGAGGATGAGTTGCAGGGATGAGGAATTGTTTCTTGGAGGATAGCGGTTTGATGTTGGTGATTGAACTAGTCTCCAAGTGGGAGATTTGTTGGGCTTTGTGGAGCCTAGTTTTGTTTGATCCGGTTTGACAACCCGACCCGAATAATATTGCATGGCTTTTTAATGGGAGATTTATTGAGGCCTGTTGGGCCCGTTTAGCCCATTGTGGAACCACCTTTTGTAATTAAGGTTTTTTAGTGTGGCAGGGTTGCCGTGTTATATATATAGAGAGAATATTGTAGCCGTCGTATTGTACTCTATATTCTTCCCTAATAATAGTGATATCCCTACAACTCCGTGGATGTAGGCAAATTGTCGAACCACGTAAATACTGTCTTGTGCGTGTGATTGTTTTTTCTTTAGCGTTTGTTTTCTCTAATTTTTGTTTCTCACGGGTTAGGAATTCAGTTTAATTCCCTACACAAGGGACATTGAGAGAGAAATGTCGTGAGGAACCTCTGAAGTAAGAGAAGGACCAGTAATGATGGCGGGGACGACAGTGACAAGATCAATGCTATTTTCTTGGGCGAATTTCCAAGCTGCATTCTCAGCTAGCGTCTTGGAGACAGCATAACCCTGCAAAAAATGCAGATAAGTTAGTCTATTTTGAAGTTGTTGAAAAAGGAAAGAAAATTAAGGGAAATATATACCCAAGTAAGTGGCTTCACAGAAGTGAGGAACTCAACATCAGACCATTTGTTCTCATCAATCATCACACCTGTCCCATTAAGCTTATTGATTGTAACAGTACCTGCAGGTGATGTATAAATGACTCGCTTCAGTCTTTCCTTTTGCACAGGTTTTCAAAACATTCAATACCCCCCTTGAATTGCTGGCTTGATCATGTCATTCTGTGTACAGTTGAAGGTGAAACCAAGTCAATTAATTTTTATAAATGATGCAGTTCCTCAGCTAAAGAGCCTACTTCCAAGTTTTCTGATACTCGGAAGTGTTTCTTATAAAAATGAAGTGTTTCTTATATAAAAATTAAGTGTTTGATAAACTTTCAAAACAATTTAAAAAGTCAATTGAAGTAATTCTTAAACAACCACAAAATAGGCACACACCCCCGGATCCTGAGAAGCAAAGTTTTTGGGAGTTGCAACATGGACGACATTAACTGCATAGCCCCTTTTAAGCAAAAGCCTAACGAGAAAAGATGCTAGAAATCTAGTGCCGCCGATCACACATGTCGTCTTCTTCCTGATGATGAGATGTTGGGTGGCCATTTGCTCTCACTTTCAAAAATAGAAACGAAAATAATTTGATTAAGTAGCAATAGACGAGAATTAATTAGAACAATTTATACAGAGAAAAGAGATTGTTAATGTGAATAAGGTTCTCAACAATCCAATTAAGTCGAGAATAAGAAGACAAAAGTTGGCGTAGCTGAGCACGTGAAGCTTCCTCACCAGCAACTCTCAAAATTTGGATGGTAGTTAAACCCCTCTTTTAAATGTAGAGAATAATAAAACCAAAAATGGTTAAAAAAAAAAAAAAAAATCATCTCCTCTAATAATTTATGGAAGGAAAATGAGCTTGGACTGGGGCAGGGAATAGAATTTTTATTTTTATTGAAGGGGTCACAACCCGCCTGTGGATGGAAAGAAACTTGACCGTCCACATGTCGAAGCCCTTGTTTCAGAGTTGGGTGGGGAAGGAAGAGCGAGGATAAAAATCTAAGTTCACGGATGGGTAATTGAATTTTAATAGAAATTGAAATAAAAATTAATTAAAACTCATAAAAATATTTTTTAAAAAATTAAATGATTAAAAAAATAATAATAATACACGTATTAAAATTATTTTATTAAAAAAATTATATATAACATTTAACAAAATATATTAATTTAAAAATATATTTAATATTAAAATAATAATTTATATAATTTAATTGTATTCCATCATATAAAAAAAATTATGATATTTGTGTGATTTGTTATAATTATTTATAATTTTATATTTAATGCATATGCAAAATATATAAAGAAAAAACCAACAAAAAATTATCGAGACTAAATAGTTTTTTTACTCTTATCAATTAAATGAAATTTAAAAATAAAGTATTTTTTCTTGTCATATATATATATATATAACAAGAATTCATTAAAACTGATCTTCAAAAAAGATAAAAATTATTTAAAAAATAAAATATTAAAAAAATTACCATCCCAAATTCATAAAATAATTTTAAAAAATACATAACAAATTTATGCTTTTTTATTTTCTTTTATAAAAGTCACTATTATTTTTTCCTTTTAAAAATTAAAATATGAATTATATACAAATGAACACCTATGAAATTTTGCATGTAATTTTTAAACTTAAAGGCATTAGTCTTTCATATACTCATGTAATTTTTTTATTCTTTAAAAAAAAACCCTAAAAACGTTACTCATTAACTTATTTAAATTTAAAATTGAAAATAGTTAATTTCATTAGTTTTGACATTTTAAATCTAAATAAACTAATGGAGATAATAATATCCTCTTGGACCTTTTGACTGCACTCTAGCTATTTGGACACAAACTCCCGGATCATCTAATCTTTAATTTTTGAAAAATTCTACTCCCATTTTAGGATAATTTCCAGAATTTTCAATGTCAACCATTAGACGTTAACATCCAATACAAATCATTAATATTAAACTAGTAATACCAATAATAGGTACATGTCATCTAGGTAATCCTCGAAGGACACAACTCATCTTAACCCCATGCCAAGTAAGAAGGCATCCTCCAGGTACCACAAGGCACTTTCAAATGGTGTTTGTTTTTTTATTAAATAAAAAAAGTCAAAATATTTGGCTTTTTCTATTAAATTAAAAGTAACTTGTTGATATCGTTCAATATAATTAAAGTGAACTTGATATCGATAGGTGCAGTTTACTTATATTGGACGATATCAACAGGTTACTTTAAGGTGAATAGAAAAAATCAAATATTTTAATTTTTCATATTCAACCAAAAAACAAACACTACCTAAGTCATCATCTGACCACTAATATGACCGCAATGACAAGACCACGTTTTTCATTAGTATTTAGCTGGAAAAACCTGTGAATATCCCTCAATCATCCTGAAGTTCACCCATAAAATCCTAGTATATAAGGTGGACACACCTATTATAACAATCTAGAGGAAAAAAAACCCAAAAAACACTAAAAAAAAATTGCTTCCAATAACAAAAAAAAAAAAAAAAAAAAAACAATATTTAAGCAAGTAGTCGTGGATAGTCTTATTTACTTTTCCCATTCCCCTCTCTCGATTCCGTCTTTTTCTCTTCATCCCACCTTTTTCCTTCAAAATCTAAACATGTGGGATGTGGAATTGAGGAACATTACGTGTGTGGTTGCTACAACCTACCAAAGTGGGAAAAAAAATGTTAGAAAAGCCACAAAACATAGAAATTGGATATGGAGATTGAAGCAAAAGATTTGTAGAAGACCAACCATTTATAGAAGGTAAATTGATTTCAAAAAGGAAAAAGCAATATCAAATCGATTTGATCCTATAATTGAAAATTATTCTATTAGACTCAAAGGTAGTCTTAACAACACATAAACAATCATTTATGTCAACTCTAAGGGACAACATTCTAATACCATGCACCCTAGTTGTCATTTCACTTATTTTTCTTGACCAAATTTTCTATCATATTTAAACATTTTCCCACTAAAACAAAAAGTATTAGTCAACCACATGTTACATAATAAGAAAATGATAATCTACTGAATGTCATTCAAAAACAATTTCAAATGGTCCTTTAAATTTTGAAACTTTACCGATGCCCTCAATATTAGGCCCTAACCCTCCATCTCTCGTGAATATAAATTTTGCCCAGCTCAAACCCAGAGGAAGCTGCTGGCCCAAAGTGTTTCCCACCCGTCCATGTAACTTTGGGCTTGGGCTCGCTATAACCAATGCCTGCCTACGTGAAAATTAAGTGTTTTAAAATGGATAGTGTTGGGTTAAAGACTTCATCTTGAATATAGCCCATTTAATAAATATGTTGCACCGATCGACGCAAAAATTATAGGGTTATTTGATTAAAAAGTCTCTCAAAACTCAATTTTTAAAATTTAACCTCTCATTCTTTTTTGGCATCATTTGGACAAAAATATCCTCATTATTTTCTTGTAAAAATAACATTTTATTTTAAAATCTACATGTAAATATTTAAAATAAAAAAGGGCATTTATGTCAAAAATTGATTATTTTTCCAGAAAAAACATGAGAAATGTTAGATTTTCAATTTTTGGGATTATTTCATTCCTTTTAACCAAATATTTCAAAATTATATAACGTGATTAAATATATATATATATATATATATACCAGGAATCTATAAAAAAATTGCCACTTGTAATTGTCAAGTATTTAGTATATAAATACAATTTATCAAACACGACACCTCTTGTTTCAACCAGACATAAATTATCTTAGTAGACTAAGAAAATCAAAGTCATCAACCTCCCCCATTGAGACTATTTTTCTCAGCATTTATGTAAACGACCACAGAATTTGAAGTTTCGTAATTAATGATTTAAAAATAAGTTGAATTTTGTATTCTTTCATTGACTTGAATCGGGTTGGGCCTGCAATGGCAGAGGCTCATCTAGGGTCAAGAGCCCTACCATCCAAATATACACCTGGGGTAGGCTAAATCTGCACTCCTCCGCCCCAGACTTTAGAGGGCACTTGAAAGGAAAGTCTGTCCTACTCAAATGGCGTGGAGGTGCAACTACAAGACTACCAGGGAGGAAACATTGTCGTTTTTTATTTTTTCCCAATTGTTTCTGCAAATTTAAGGGAAATAAGGTTGTGGAAAAGCACAGTTTTCCCTTTCCTCTTTTTCCTCTTCTGCAGAAGAGAGGGCAGAGGGCCTACTTGGGTGATATTCATCCAGCAATTATTTGGGTATTTTTGAGAGAGACAAATGTGTAGCACCAAATGATAGCACCAGCTACAACCCTTCTTAAAATTTGGCATCTACCCACAACTTCATATCAACATCTCCTCACCTCATTCTCAGTCACCCTTCAAAAATTGGTCCCAGACAGACCATTCCCAAGGACGCCATGGTGTTGGTGTTGCTACCTGCTAGTCAAGAGCACATGCCATGTCCCTACTGTGAAAGCAATGCTTTGCAAATTGCAACTGCAAGTTATTGAAACATAATGGTGAGCCTGTCGATATGGAAATGTGGTGCTCGACCTATAATTGATATATGCTTTGTATGTTAAGGATGTTGATTAGTTGCTTCTCTAAGAGGCAGTTAATACCATGGAATCATGGATAAGCTACAGTAATGGGGCAGTCATGCTCATACAAGCAGTTAAAAAAGATATTTGAGGGACCACTGGAAATGACCCAAAGAGGGAAGAGAGGGAGGGTCCCTCTGGCCTTTAACATTCAATGAATGATGTGCATTTACAGGAGGATGGCCAGGGTCCAGACTGGAAATAAAACCTTCCCTGACAGTTTGAATTACTACTGTTGAAACTCGAAACAGAAATTCAAATAAGGAAGAGTCAAATTTATTCGCGCCCCCCCCACCCCCCAAATAATGGCCCTCAAATCTACCTGGATACCTCTTCCATTTTGGGCTAATCTTTGTTTCAAAAATGACCCAAAAAAACCAGGGCAATGTCAAATCTTATCTGTATGATGAAATCTAGAGTTGAAAATAAATGATGTGATCATAGGGTAATTGTATTAAACTACTCATCTTCCCTTGTTTCCTAATGAAATATGCCCACTTGAACCCCTAGGTGGAGATGCCGGCATTATTATTGAGAAGTGTAGAAGCATGAATTTGGATATTATCATTTGTGATGGATTTGTGTGTGTATGTGCACATGCTGTGACAGAGTGTCATAAATGAAAAAGGAATAGCAAATTTTGCACTAGGTGGGAATGGAGTGTGGAGATGGTTGAGAAGAATAGAAAATCTTATAGAATAGAGAAGATGGCACAGATAAAATAAGCTTCCACTGATGAGAAGATTCCAGACTTCAATCATGAATGGAGTTGAAAGAGCAAAAGGAATGATTCACAAAAACTACCCTAGTAGCAAATTGAATGCTTTCATTTCAAGGTTTGCAAATTACCACAAAGCAAGGGAGGAGAGCGATGGGATTTAGTAAATAGAGTTCCTCAATATTTGAATAGACACCCACCTTCCCCGCCAATGAATCAAACCCTGACTGACCAGCCAGTTCTTGAATATTTTCCAAAGGTCTGTGAACCCTCCCGGCGATTACTCTGCAGACTATTAAAGCCCTTCCCAGAGACTGATTTTCTTCATTTAATTTGATCAATTCAAAGGCAGATCCGCTTGTGGAAGTGGTGAAAACACCTACACCACCATTGACTTCCTTCTTGGTGGAGAACCCATGTCTTAGAATCCGACATACACTGCATTTATCTGATGTACACAGACTAGAGGAGCCATTCATGCCAAGAGAGCATGCAATGGTTGTGCCATGGAACCTCAGAAGTTCGTTGCCATCAGCCAAGCAACGTGGGTGTTTCTTGGGCAGTTTGCTGGCTTTGATCTTCACTATTTCTCTGTATTCTTCAAATCTAGCAAGAGTCTTTTGCATGTTATGGACCTTCAAAACCCTCTCAATCCGCCCACAGCTATTTTCGGACTTCAACCAACTTGTTCGACAAATTATCTCTACAATCTTCCTGGATGAGTCTCCTTCAACAAGTTCTGTAACTGCACATAATGATTTGAGGATTAGACAGTAAGGAACCAAATAACCTAAAATCAACGAAGAAAGTAAAGGAAGATGCATATATTTAAATGGATAAGAGATTTCGAAATTAAGAATGTTTACCAGCATGCTTGGAGAGATGATGTTCTTCAACGGATTCCAACTTTTTGAATTGTTCACCACATTTATGGCAGGTTACACTGGAAGAAGAATTAGAAGCTGCCCCAAGAGAGGCCCTGGGATGCGAAGGAACACCACGTCCAGTAACACCAAAACTAGCAGAACTAGTAGGGGGCCTTCTTGGCTGGCTAGCTGATCTTCTGGGGTTGGGAGAGGGAACTATGTGGTGGCCTCCAGGGCCAGGGGTTCCGGGCTTAAGGGTACCCACAAAGGTTGAACCAGCCCCAGCCCCAGCCCCAGCCCCTCCCCCACCATTGCCTTCTTGGAAAGCACCACCAAACCCAGTTATTTTAAGTTCACAAGTTGAATTATTGAGGACTACTTCATGGGTAATGGGGTTGAGGAGTTCACTGCTCCCGATAGACCTTGGGCTACAAGTTGCAGGCTTTTCGATGTGTCGCTTACTTCCATGGATGACATCTTTCAGATTTGAAATTGACCTTGAACACCCAGACCTCCCTGTCTTCTTTGTCAGAATGGCGCTCAAGTTACTTCCTGCCTTTGGATCATACACATCTGACGGCTCTGATTTGCAGTGCAGCGACCTCTTCAGAGCAAACCATACAGCCGGCATTCTCCCTCTTTCTCAGGCTCCAAAAATCTTCAAAACTTCCTTCTGCAACTCCCATTCTCCTCATCAGAAGAAGACTGCATTCTGCAAATCTAGATTATCAAGGAAAGGCGGTCTCCTCCAAGATTTGCTTCTATTTTGAGTTCACCAACTCACCATATCCGCATCTCCTTTCCTTCCATGGACCAACCACACCATCAGAAATTCATCTATGGTAACTTGCACAAAATTAGAAGAATCGAAAAGCTTCTTATGGAAAAACCCTTTCCTTTCAAACTTTCAAGCCCTGCAACCCATTCACCAACTAGGAAACTACAGAACCCACCATTCTTAAGGACCAGTACATGCATTAACAAAGACTTTCACCAGTTGGGTCTTCATCAAACAGCCAAACGGAGGCACATATAGGCTTATACTCTATCCCCATAGCTTCTTCATTACCATCATTTAACCTTAACAGCAAGTAAAACTGTCCTGGAAAATTTTGGTCACTTAAGCAAAAAACTGTATTCTACCTTTTCATATAAAGATCAGGGTTTCCCATGTCGGCATCTGAGGTGGCAAGTATACATACAATAAAGAGGATTTTCGGTAATGCACCATACATTTATGGTCTTACTATTTTTGTGTATAGAAAGGGTAGGGAGGATTGAGATACATGGCTAGTGTTGCAGTTGGGGAATTATAGTAAGAAATTATGGTCATCACCACTTTGTCCTTTCAGAGATCTCATGGTCACCCGTCACCGTAACTGGTTTTAGGATTTTAGCTTCTCGATTGGCTTTCAATGCCACCATTAATGTTGAATTTAGGTGAAACCCACATCGGATTTCCGAAATTATGGTTTGTTTTTCATTAACTTTCAATTCTTACATCATCACCCACTTCCTTTTCCTTGGATTTTTTTTGCTCTAGTAGAATTAAAATCCCAAATGCATCGAGGATATTATTCAACCTCAACCTGGCAGTGGCGTACTTCCACCAAGTTGTTGGATGATTGAAATCATGGTCACCCCTTTTTGAGGATTTCTTAATGAGATTAATGTCTTCAAATTCAATTTGTCACCATTCAATAGCAACTTGACCTTAGAGCAACAAAAATTTCCTGCTATTCTCATTGATAAGTCGTACGAATACACTGCCCCGTGACCCAGGCTTCATTGCAAAGACCAGCTTTTATAGAAACTTGAACAAATTCAGAAACTTGCATTTATTCTAATCTTCATCTTGTGTTTCGAGTCTTTCGACTTTGAATTTTTGGAGCCTGAGGTTTGCTAGGGTCAAGACCAGTGGGCCAGTAGGAAAAAATCTTGTTACTAAAATAGACCTGTCTTCTAGCATTTTGATTGGGTCGAATGTGCTGGCTTAAAATATTTCTTGGTCTTGTCAAACCCATCACACAAATCCAGAGTCATGACATGACAAGCGGCATTAGTTGTTAATTAAATTAGCACTGTTACCGTTTCCATTCATAGGCATTGGGAGAACGAGGCTATTGACATTCAATCTATGCAAAATGCCCATAAAATAATGATGCAATTCAATGAAGAAATGGGTGATGCACAGAATATAATAATCAAACACAAAGAAGAAATAGATGTTAGCAATCAATGGTCACGTTCAAGCACAGATGGGGCACATGGTGAGATGCCTAATTCAGAGTGATTATGAGAGAGATATGCCGGTAGGGAACTAAATGCGAGTGAAGTGTCAATGTACAAGCCATTATGTTGGTAAAACGACAGCACATGAGAATCAATCGCCTTGTTGTCCTTGCGCTGATCAAGAAACAGAAAATGGTAGTGCTCGGACCTCACTAAAATTGAACAAGAAAGTGGAGGAAAATTGAGACTGGTGAAGAGGCAGTCCATGTTTAATGTATGCAAGGCAGTGACAACCATGCACCAGTTTATCATCATCTATGGATGCGGATGCTCCATTCTTCCTCAGTTTGAGGTGCACCCATTTCAGAGCTGGGCAGTGGCCACACTGGGTCAAAGAGGACCAGACCTCTTCAGACAAACACGCCAACGCCTGTAGAAGAGAAAGGTCCCTATCGCACTCTTAAAAATGGCCACAGAAGGTCAAACTGTTTGAGTTTTGCATCGAAGTTGTCGTTCTGAGTTAAAAGCGACCGAAACATAAGCCCACCCACTGGCACTAATTTTAGACCATTCTTAGACACCGCATTACTTGTTAAACATGTGAAAATGGCCTGCACAGAACTCAAGGTACAATCATTGTATTTTACTTTTGTCCTAGTGGTAGTACCACATCCCTTTCCTGACAGCAAAACCCCTGAGAGAGTAGATTTTTAACTTGCCTTACTATTCTATCTCCCATAGGATCCATTTTTCCAAATGAAAACTCCATTTCCCCAACAGAACTCAGAATTTTGTGGGTGACCTAGTAAAACAAATGTAGCTTGTGTCCACAAAATGTCACCTTAAGCCTGTTTGACATCATGTTCTGTGCCAGTCAATTTAGGAAATCTCCCTCGCAACAATTGAGTGGGTTTTTTTTTTTCCCTCTTCCTCTTTTTTTTTTTTTTTTTTCAGTTCCATTGATATTCACAATATTTCTCGTACCAGGTGATTTAGCACCACTCTTTGAAGTAAATGGGTCTCAAATGCAGACAAAAATGAAAATTGATAGTCTCCACCGGTAGGGACTGTTGGTGGATTTCCAGACTTGGTCCAGTCACTCCTGAGATAGAAAGGGTAAGAAAGGGTAAAAGAACTAACCAGCTTGCTAATTTGTCTCCTCAAAATAGAAAATTTTAAACAAATATATAAATCTACAAGTTATTTTTCTATTCTTCCTTTTCCTTGTTTTTCTTTCTTGGACAAGGAATTCAGCTGCATATAAGAGCTATATAGACCATAAAAACAAAACATTATATAAACACAAACTAGTTAAGCTTTTACTGCAGTGACAGCAAATTAAAGCACTTCCCCACTCACGCTTTTCAGTCATTATATGGATAGCCTTCAAACACGATTGGAACAAAATACAACATTGTAAAAAAAAAACATACAACTCCAACAAGCACTATGTATCAGTGCAGAGCAGCACTAGATCAGAACAGAAAGTATGAAGAACCAAGAACAGATGTGTGGTTTTTACCCAAGTTACGCCCTCGGAGGCACTCCAAATCCATGACTTGAGAATGATCCACAAAGAGGTTCACCTAAATTTATAGGTCATTGGTTAAGATGCTATGATGAACATACAAAAAAATATAATGCAGTAGTGGGAGAACAGGAGAAGCAGAAGAGCGTTATACCTTGGGACCATAGTGCTTGATGAACCACTCAGAGGTCTGGGCACTTGATGCTTCAAACATGGTCTTCTCAAGACCTAGACGCCCAATGACCTTTGCAATGACATCTGCCCGTACAGAATCAGCATATTTGCAGACATCATCAGCATCGATCATTATCATATCCGCCCCAGCTTCTAAGCATCTCTCAGCCCTTCTGATCAAGAGATCAACATCTTCAACCATTTCTGTAAAAGGAAAATTAAAACACAGCGTTATCCTACATTTACTCATAAATGGGTAGAAACTCCATATCCTTCGTCATGGAGTTTGGGGATTTCCTTTATACTAAATGTATCACCTTTCTTTCATGGTTACCAAAAGAACAACATGTTGGATTGATGGAAAAGCAAGTTTTTTAAAAACATCAAAGTTCATGGAGGTATGCAAGTAACAGTTGAAAAAGCAATGACCATAGCCACAAGGCTCAAGAGTTGTAAAAAGTTCCTTCAAAGAAACAAATACTGCACAGAACTATCATCATTTGGATACAATGACACAAAAATTTTCAAACTCCTTTACCAGGTGCGATAAATTCATCTCCTTTTAGCTTGAATGAAATATTGCATTCTTTTGGTTAAGCATAAGCATAGCCAGCAGAACAAATGCCAACAATTTGAGCTCAGCTTTCTGGACCAAATTTGACCATCAAGGTTAAAAAAATTTCAGCCAGCTCTTTACCAGACTTCATCCTTCTACAAAATAATGCAAAACTCGGCAACTGGTGATGGGAGAGAAACCTAATGCGAATGATAGTCGAGGAGACCAGTCAGCAGGTGAGAAGACTTGCAATATTAGTACACGGTTAAAATGCTACCAAGCAGCAAGACATCGACAATTCCCCTCAACCAGAAAGAAAGGAATATGGATGAAGATTTGCTCATTTTCATACAGGAAGTTGCATTCAAGTATTCTAAGAACAAGTTTGATTAGCATCTCAGCAAGGAATCAAATTTAAGAATTTAAGGATTTCGCATTTCACAAATTGTGGACCAACACTAGAAGATTTGCTCACATACCATAGGTTTGAGGCTGTGGGACAATATAAGCCCCAAATGCTCTATCACCTCCAATGGGAATATCAGACTTGTTAATCTTCAATGTAAATTGAGGCTTGGCTTTCATACCATCACTCTTAATCAAACGCACAAATCTCAAAAGAGTTTCTTCTGGAATTCCTAGTGAACCCACATTTAGCTCGATTGTGTCAAATCCCAAATGCTTACACTCCTGAGACGTAACATATAAGAAAAAATTGAATTAGTGCTCAAATAAATAAAGAAAAACCAATTAATGATTTCTGTGCTCACCTCTATATATTCTTTGAAAGCAGATGGACCCTTGCCCCGCAAATGTTCAGCCCAATCACCTGTACTGACATATACATCATGTTTGTGGGCCATGTCAGTGACTTCTTTGATAAAATTTTTTGGCATCAAACTATGGGAACCTCCAGCAAACTTCAGCCCATCAACAAACTGCCCCATAGATTCAAAAATATCCTGTGAAACACCAAAAGTTTAATTAGGTGAACTAAACATTCCACATCACCTTCCCCAACTATATGGAGGTGGCAACATTAATCTTTCTCCAGTCATATAGGCCTTCAAGCCCCTCCTCTTCATCATAAGTGCGATAATAAACTTGTTTGTTTTGGACAGCACTGCCGGCCCCACTCCAGAAGGAGGTAGGAATGCCGCATTAGAAAGTGCACATATGAATTAATTCAATATCCAAATAAAACTAAGAAATAGCATGGGAAGGCACTTTAGGCTAGTGAATCAATTAGGAATGAACAGATATAGCATGATTAATGTAATAATTAGAAGTTCTACTACCACACAATTCTAAATGCCATATGGATTTTGATATTCAGGAAAAATGGAACTCTTTGATACTTCCATTTCCATCCTCTGGAAGTGAATTTTTCCGCTTGAATCACATTCCATTTCTTTATTTTACCATTGATCCTAACAGAAAAGAATCCATAGCATCCAACACAGAAAAACACACATGCACACATAGATGGACACATATTACAGAAAGAACTCATTTATGGAAGGTTCCTAGGGAAGCATGAAAAGATATGGCAGTCATAACCCAAGGATTGAGAGGAACTTGGAATGCTATGGGTACACAATCTCCTGAATTTGAGAACCTTGGCTAAGCTTTTGGTGGATGACCAATTTCCAGGAGAAGAGTACAAAAATAGGAACAGATGTGGTATCCAATTTTTAACCAAATTAATAAAAAACACATTTCCATAGAAAATTTGGTGATTCCTGTTTCCATTTTTCTCACCATGAAAAAATGATGCAGTAGTGCTTTGAACATGGATGAAGAAGCTCAACCTATTACCCATTATTTAAATTTAAAGCAGATTTCTCTGTCAAAAAATTTAGCCTTGTGATCCCATGAGTTTTTGTCCCATCACACCTCACTCAAATGACAGAATAAAGCTAGTGTGAATCATACATTGAGGTGATCACAGAGAAAAGGCAATAGCAATCCTTCCCACAAACACTACCATTTTCTTATTGTGATATAGTTTTTGGCAATTGACTTCAATTACATCATGTCACATGCAATTAATATACCATATGTGAAAAGAGGCAATGGACATTTTCCTTCGATGTCACTTTAAAATATATTGGGGATATTCAGGTTGTGTCCTACTCTGCACCTTTCTTAACCATATTATTGCTCTAAAAAACAGTTAGGATGCCCATTCAGGTCTAAAACTGCTAATTGAGTGCTGGAAAACAAGGAGCAGCAATAAGAACACAGCACGACAAGGTGAGAACCACTCATTCCCTCTTCATTTTACTTTAAGCCAGCATTATGTTAGAAACAAGTATAACATGCCTCTGTCTTACCAAAAATACTATAAAGCACATGTTTTACCTTCTCCATTTTACTTCAATCAAATTCATAGGATGCCTGAATAAGGTTCAATAATAAAAACAATGCACACTACATGACTTACTTGCACTACTATTGAAGAGAGAGTTTCCTCCTCATCCCTATGATGATAGTACTTTTAATGTAATGTTAGAAAGGGCATATCCTCAAATGAGCCTAAGGTACAAATTTATGCCAAGTACAAATCACATGTACCTTTGAAGGACTCGCCTAAGTGAGAGCTACTGTGAAGTAACTATAGAAATAGAGTTGTTCCCTAGTGTCACCACCTTGACACAAAAGATACTACACCAAGGCTTATGTGGTGGCACCTTGCACTCATGAGTGTCTATTCATGGTGGAACACATGTCATGTGATATCCCACATCGAATAGGGAAAAAAAAATTGACGCTATATATTTATAGGTTCTTCTTAACCTTGTAAACGCATTTCAAAGCAATGAAGGTCCAATTGGGTTTAGAACGGGCAATATCCACATAGGAAAGAGTAGGTCATTACAAATGATATCAAAATCGATCTTCGACCCCAATGTGAGAGTTCGTTTAGCTTCGTAAGGGGTGTTTATCTATTTAGTCTTACATTTCTATGGGACACGAGGACGTTTCCTTGTTGTATCTACATCGAATAAGAAAAAAAATTTTGACGCTATATATGTATGAGCTCATCTTAACCATATAGATGTGTTTTAAAGTCATAAGGGTCATTAGACTTAAAGTGTACAATATCTACATGGTTGGGAGCAAGTTGATACATGTCATGAGCAAGACAAGATAATGACTAAGGACGATGAGGGATCATGTGAGCTCGGTAGTGCATAAGGGTACAGCATGTGTTGCTCTCACACAGGAGCAACACATAGTACACAAGCTAGTGTGTGGAGTGGCTCAACACGACCAAAATTCAAGGGTTGAATTTTGAGAGGCTAGTATATTTCGAGGCCTTAAGAAGGGTTTCCAAGTGAAAGATTGATTTTTGGGATTTTCTATTTTTTTAGAAAATTCATCATGCTTCCTCAAACATCTATGATATCTCCTTTTGACACTTTGGAAATAACTTAAAATGCTCTTTAAGGAAGAAGCTCACTTGGAGGTGGTGACTGTGACATAAGTTATGTCACACTAAAGGCATGGCATTAGGGCTTCAGATATAAGCAAAGGGTAGTAGTGACCCAATGCTATCACACACACATAGGTGCAATGTCATGGGTCTAGTGCAACCCATGAACTCAATGACACAGCATAAGGTTCTATCACAAGGTATAAGCATGATTGCTTTAGGTTGGTAGGATCAACATGGTAGGCACACACATGGGCCAACATAACAACAAAGATAATGGGCTAAGAAGATGGCTTAGCACAAATGGGTTGTCTAGAGACACATGCAATGGGGCTAGATCATTCTTAGGGCAACAAGATACATGAGTGGGCTTGATGCTCACAGACTCAACAAGCATGGGCTGATAGTATGCATGACACATGAAGGACACCTTGGCATTAGACAAAGCCCAAGTAAGGGTTTATTAACACTACAAAGGCTTGACACATGGTGGGCTGAGATGATGCTAGACACTTGGCATAAACCAAGCAAATCTATAAAACATAAGGGAAGGTAGCAAGAAAAGGAGCAAGCAGGCAACTAAGTCCCTATGATGGTAGCATGGCAAAGAATAGGTTGTTGACCATGAGGATAGGTGGAAATGATGAAGAGACAAACATTACATGCTACTAATAGGTTGCAATAGCCAAAGGCTTTGAATCAATCCACATGACAAGTGGCAAGGGCTGAGGCCATTTGAAGAAGTCCACTACCTAGATGTGAGGGAAGTTATAGGCCGATTTCTAGCATGTGAGGGTTAGGTTGGATGCCTATAAATAGTTTGACCAACAAGCCATTCTTTGCATGAACTCACCAAAGAGATTATGGGAGTCTTGTTGAAAGAGGTCTAAATTATTTTCATGTAAATTCTTTGTAGAGCAATATACAACTTGGGGCGATTACCCTATAATTTCATGTGGGTTGTGTGTGTGCTTTCTTCTTATTACATTTGGTGTGGGTTAGAGAAGCCTAGCTTAGAAGGCTTCTAAGCATTGCACGACACAAAAAAATTGTGGGAAAATTTCATGCTTTTGACACCTAGTAACTCCTATGAGAATTAAGATACATTGCATAACCCTTAATCACACAAATATTGACCTACTTAGAACCAAGTCTTATATCAAATGTTGCATGGGTTAGAGAGGCCTAGCTTAGAAGGCTTCTAAATGCTGCACAACACAAAAAATTGGTGGGAAAATTTCATGCTTTTGACACCTAGTAACTCCTATGAGAATTAAGATACAATGGATAACCCTTAATCACACTAATATTGACCTACTTAGAACCAAGTCTTATATCAAATGCTATGCATGCAACATGTTGAATTTGGTAATTTGGTTCAAGAGTCTAGTTCAAGACATAGTTCATTATGAATTCTCAAATGGAAATATCAACACTAAGTGGAAGTTCAAGACTTAAAAACACATATGTTAAGTGCATAATATAGTTACTGAGTTTTCTTTTTTTTTTTTAGCGGATTAGATTAGATTTGTTAGAGAATTTGAATTAGTCAAGCTATTTGAATTCACTTTAGTTTTTTTGTTATTTTAGATTATGTAGGATTAGGATTTTTATGTTTTTTAAAATTCAAATAAGGGCAGATTGTTATCTGTAACAATTCTGTCATAATCCTATGAGCAATTTCAGGGCTTGGTTGATAACCCTACCTAAGTCTACTTAAATGTATTGCCCTCAAATAATAAGAGTATGATGCAGATTAGTTTTAGATCTACTTGATTAGTTTTAGATCTGCTTTCATGGTATCAAAGCCTTGAACTCTAAAAAATACCTATGGCAAAAACAGCCATGACAGGGTCCTCAAGTCAAGATGACTCCATAGCTACGACATCTGATCAATCCCACGCCAATCAATCCGTCATGACATTTCCCAACGGGGACAACTCACTTCAGATTACGGCGCATAGGCTGAATGGTAAAAATTACCTTCAATGGTCCCAATCTGTGAATATTGTTATATGTGGCAGAGGCAAATTTGAGTACCTCACTGGTGAAGCCAATGCTCCAGCAACTGATCCAACATACAAGATTTGGTTTGCCGAAAATTCTATAACGCATGTTTGGTTAATTAACTCAATGGAACCCAGGATTAGCCGTCGATATCTCTTTCTCAAGACAGCCAAGGATGTATGGGATACTACTTAACGAATGTACTCTGATCTTGGCAACATGTCGCAGGTGTTTGAAATTCGGTCAAAATTAAAGGAGATGAAGAAAGGCACCCAGTTGGTTACTCAGTATTTCACTGACTTGGAGGATAAGTAGCAAGAATTGGATTTGCTTCTTGATGAAAACTCAATGTGTGCAACCTGCAGTGTTAAGCGGCGACAGAATCTTGAGAGAGAACGGGTGTATGATTTTCTTGGTGGATTAAACCTAGATCTTGATGAATATGATTTTCTTGGTGGATTAAACCTAGATCTTGATGAAATCCGTGTTTTGAGTCGAGTTCCATTCCCAACAATTGATGAAGCCTTTGCTGAAGTATGTAAAGAAGAAACCGTCAGGAAGTAATGCTATTTGAAGAAGGACCATCGAGTGCACCACCAACAGAAGGCTCGGCCCTGATGACCAGAAACCACTCACAACCAGGAAAGAACAACGACGATTCAAGGATATCACGCCGAGGAGAACAAATGTGGTGTTATCATTTTAGTCACCATGGACACACCAAGGATATATGCTGGAAGATTCATGGAAAACCTGCAAATTGAGCTCCCCGGAGGCAAACTGAAGGCCGAAGATTTCAAGCTCAATCAAACCAAGACAATCAAGGAATAGATCCTTCAACACAACATCAGTCTACAAAATCATCAATTCCGTTCAGCAAGGAACAACTTGAGCAATTCTATCGTCTTCTCAATCCATCACCAACACCATCTTTGTCAACTCCTGATCTAGGGTCATGTTCTATAGCACAATCTGGTAACCACTCAGCCCTAACATCTTTGGTTCACTCTAAGGAACCTTGGATCATTGATTCCGGTGCCTCCGACCATGTGACAAGTGGTTCTAATTTTTTCCTCTCTTATACTTCATGTCCTAGTTCTACTAAAATAAGAATTGTAGATGGATCTTTATCTTCTGTTGCTGGAATAGGTTCAATAAGAATCTCTAAGTATTTAATTCTTCACCAAGTCTTTCATGTTCCTGCCTTAAAAAGCAATTTGTTATCCATTAGTAAAACCACTCGTGATAATAATTGTGTTGCTAACTTTCATTCTTCAATGTGTCAATTTCAGGACCTATCATCGGGGAGGACGATTGGCAGTGCTAGAATTCATGAAGGGCTTTATTATCTTAACAACACGGAGTATGAGGGTCTACAAGCTTTTGTGTCAGGGGTTGCATCAGTTTCTATTTCTAGTGCTAGGGAAATAATGTTGTGGCATCATCGACTTGGCCACCCTAATTTTTTGTACTTAAAACGTTTTTTGCCTTCGTTGTTTAAACATGAAGATTCTGTTTCTTTCACTTGTGATATATGCCAATTTGCAAAACATACTTGGGTACCATTTTCTCCAAAACCGTATACACCCTCAATGTCTTTTACCTTAATTCATAGCGATATCTGGGGTCCATCCAAAGTTACCACAATGCATGGAAAACAGTAGTTTGTGACATTTATTGATGATCATACAAGACTCACTTGGGTATATCTCCTTCAAGATAAATCAGAGACTTGTCAAGTGTTCCAAAATTTCTACAATATGATTCAAACCCAATTTCAGAAAAATATTTATGTCTTACGAACTGACAACAGGAGAGAATATTTTCAATCTATCTTGGGAGATTATTTATCGCATAAAGGAAATGGTGTCTCAGAAAGAAAGAATGGACATTTATCAGATGTGGCTCGTATGCTTACAATGAATGTTCCTAAATATTTATCGTATGCTCTTATGTTTACAATGAATGTTCCTAAATATTTGTGGGGGGATGCCATTTTAACCGCTGCATTTCTCATTAACCGCCTACCCAGCTGCACCTTGATCTTTAAATTCCCACTATCCATGCTTTCACACAAGTTCCCACATCTCAATGTGCTTACAAATACCCTTCCACTCAAGACATTCGGCTGCACCGCATTTGTTCACATTTACTCTCAACACCGAACCAAACTTGATCCTCAAGCCATCAAAACAATCTTTATTGGTTATTCTCCAACCCAAAAAGGGTACCAGTGTTACTGTCCCCAAACAAATAAAAGGTTTGTCCCCCGAGATATCACATTTTTTTAAGAAATCCTGTATTATTCGCATACTTCGCTTCAAGGGGAGAATCGAGACAAAGAAGCTCCTATGTGGGACTGGGATACCATTGCTTTAACCATATCTGAGATCCCATTGCAACCTGCAATACCATTACCCAAGATTGTGGCTACTCCATCCATCATACCCGAGCTCACCACATTTGAAACCTCACCACCAAGTGAAACCTTGTCACAGCATTCACCTGCAGTACCAGTCCCAGCTGAAACCTTGCCACAGCATTCACCTGCAGTACTAGTCCCAACAACAAGGGCAGATCCAACCATACCAAATCAGCAAAAACTACAAGTTTACTCCCAGAAAAAGAGTTCTCAAGGGAATAAGCCACTCATGAGCACTGTGCACTGCCCGGAATCTGAACCTATGTTAGGAACTGGTTCTTCATCCTCAGGTAATCCTGAAACTATTTCTGATAGACTAGATGAACCTATTGCACTTAGGAAAGGTGTTAGGTCATGTACACAACATCCTATTTCTAAATTTGTGTCATATGATAATCTATCTCCTTCATTTCATGCCTTTACCACAAATCTTTCTAGAATTGATGTTCCCAGGACAATAGAAGATGCTTTAGCTGTTCCCGAATGGAAAAATGTTGTTCTTGAGGATATGCAAGCCCTTGAGAAGAGTGATACATAGAGTTTGGTGGAATTCCCACAAGGCAAGAGTGTGGTTGAATGCAAATGGGTGTTCACTATTAAGGTGAGACCAAATGGCTCAATCGAGATATACAAAGCACGATTGGTTGCAAAAGGTTTCACACAAACATATGGTATTGACTATACCGAGACATTTGCTCCCGTTGCAAAGCTCAACACAATTCGTGTCCTATTATCACTAGCAGCAAATTTGGACTGGCCATTATATCAACTCGATGTGAAGAATGTATTCTTAAATGGAAAATTGTAGGAAGATGTGCATACGAGCCCACCACCCGGCTTTGAAGAAGATAAAAAGGGCAAAATGGTATGCAAACTGAAAAAGTCTCTATATGGTCTCAAGCAATCTCCGCGTGCATGGTTTGAAAGATTCTCAAAAGTGATCAAGAGTCGTGGATATTCACAAGGGCAAACTGATCATACTTTGTTTGTCAAACACTCATCCAACAAAAGGGTTACAATCCTAATAGTATATGTTGATGACATAATACTCACAGGAGATGACTTAATGAAATGGAGGAGATTAAAAGATTAATGGCAATGGAGTTCGAGATTAAAGATCTTCGAACTATGAAATACTTTCTGGGAATGGAAGTTGCAAGAAGTAAGAAGGGTATCTCCATATCACAAAAGAAGTACACAATGGACTTGTTAGATGAAACAGGTATGCTCAGTTGCAAACCAATTGAAACCCTAATTGAACAAGGAGGCAAAGGGAAAATTGTTTGATGGAGATTCAGTTGATAAAGGAAGATATCAAAGGCTCGTGGGAAAATTAATTTATCTCTCACATACTCGGCCTGACACAGCCTTTGCAGTAAGTGTGGTTAGTCAATATATGCACTCACCATGCCAAAGACACTTTGATGTGGTCTATCGAATATTAAGGTATGTCAAGAAAAACCTGAGGAAATGACTGTTTTTTGGTAAAAATGAAGACAGAATGGTGGAAATGTTTACAGACCCAGATTGGGCAGGATCCGTCATAGATAGGAAGTCAACATCTGGGTATTGCACACAACTTTGGGGAAATTTAGTGACTTGGCGCAGTAAAAAACAATTTGTAGTTGCAAGGAGCAGTGCTGAAGCAGAATATAGAGCTATGGCTCATGGTATTTGTGAAGCTATTTGGATAAAGCGATTACTAGAAGAATTGAAGATCAGCTATGAGTTCCTTATGCAGCTCTATTGCAACAACAAGGCCACAATTTGCATAGCACACAACCCGGTTCATCATGATAGAACAAAACATGTGGAGGTTGATAGACATTTCATCACCGAAAAACTTGAGAAGGAGGTAATCAGCATAAAGTGCATTCCTATAGTCCAACAGGTTGCTGACATATTTACAAAAGGACTACCTAGACCAACATTCGACTTTCTAACAAGCAAGCTTGGATTCATTGACATCTACAACCAAGCTTGAGGGGAAGTGTTAGCGGATTAGATTAGATTTGTTAGAGAATTTGAATTAATCAAGCTATTTGAATTCTCTTCAGTTTTTTTGTTATTTTAGATTATGTAGGATTAGGATTTTTATGTTTTTTAAAATTCAAATAAGGGTAGATTGTTATCTATAACATTTCTGCCATAATCCTAGGAGCAATTTCAGGGCTTGGTTGATAACCCTAACCTAAGTCTATTTAAATGTATTGCCCTCAAATAATAAGAGTATGATGCAGATTAGTTTTAGATCTGCTTGCAATTTTATTATTATTTTTAATTCTTTATTGCTTTGTGAAGTTTCAGACTTTGTTAGGGATGGTTCAAATTGGAATATTATTTAAAATTCTCAATTTTAAAAAAGGAAAATGGCTTAATTGTGGGGTAATTTATTTTGAGTCAATATTTTTAAAAAGATGTTAAAAGGCTTTTCATGTTTCCAACCGTGGATTGAACATTAAGGGTTTAATTTGGTTTAACCATTACAATGTTTGAAGATGAGGAGATGTCAGATCAAAGGCTTAAAAATTCATTCCTTTACAATCTTGCTATGTGGATTAGGGTGTGCATTAATGGAAGATCTATGTCCTTAATTGATTGTGTAAATTGAATAGGCTCTGGTTGAGGGAGGGAGTATTTTCTTAGTTTCTCTCCTTTTTGTTTTGCATCTTTCACTCATTGTATACTTTTAGTGTAATATTGTGTGTGTTTTGTACTTTTGATACATTCTCTTACTCATCCAAAAAAAAAAAAAAAAAAAAACATAATAGATAGTGTTTACCCACAATTCCTTACAAAAGGAGTTTGCCTTTCCTTTTGCATAATTTGAAACATTTAGGATTAAAAAAAACACTTTTTTTCCAATCCAGAATTTCTTTTACTTCTTGCTATCTTTTCTTCCACATTATTTCTCACAACATGATTTGGATGGTTCATTTAATCCTCCAATGAATGTGTTCATAGAGAAAACATTCTTGTGAGTCATTGGGGTTGCATCTTAGAATAATTGTCTAATGTTGATACCCATATATAGGAAGGTTATAGGAGCTTTATGACAAGGTGCCCACACACACATCACCAAAATAGACCATCATGTCTTAAACTCCATTTAAAATATTTTTAGTCATAATTTTCTATGTAAAGAGAAAAATTATTATTTATTATTGGACATTTCAAATTGAATGCTGCTTTTAATTTGTAAAATTATAAACTTTATAATTTATATTTAAGTCTATTCCATATGTTGTAGTTATTTTGGTGGAATAATTTATTTGGGGAAAAAACAAAGAAAACTAGTCTCATTTGGATACACTCCTTGTTTTATGCTTTCAAAAACAAAAAAATAGAAATAATCTCTAAAAAAGTATAGATTTATCTCATGTCTTTAAAAATTACTTTCCAAAATTTTAAAATTTGAGGTAATAAAAATGTTTTACTACCTTAATTTTTTTAAACACTTTTTAAAAACCATTACCTTTCCCATGTAAACCTCTTATTCTTCTATTTTATATAGAAGTTATTAATATTTTCTGTTATTAAAAACAAAATACTAAAAGAGTATCCAATCATATATTAGTCTTCCAAATGACTTAAACCAGTTTTATACCTTTAAGCTCTTTATTAAACCTCCCCTCATTATGAAAAAAGAATGGAATACGCTACCTTATCTACAATTCCCACCTATATTAATCTATATCTTTATATGGAACGATTCCCAAGTTCTCTCATGATCACAACTGTGAAGGACCTTTTATATAAACGTTTAATTCTATGGAAGTACCTACAAAGCACTGAATTTTAGGACAAAAGCGTGTCTTCCATTTTTTTCGTCATTAAGAAGGAAACCGAACTCTATAACGCTCATAATCCTAACAATATCCTAAACCAGGTGAGTGAGGATTCAGTTCCTGTCTTTGGCATAATCAAGGAGAGAATTTCCCAGCTCAACGAGGTCAAAAATTAATCAGTAGCATCTTTAGGGAAAGAAAACAAACAAAAAAAAAAACACACCACACCAAATAATTGATCAGGAAAAAGGAACAAGCCAATAACAAAATAAATGCCCAAATAAAAGCACTAGGCTAATCAAATGAAATTCTTGTTTATCTTTTCCATTCCCACATTTTCTCAGCAACCAAGCAGAGCTTGGATCAAACCAGAGGAAAACAACCTGAAGTACGTTTCCTCGACCTCCCCAACAAAAAAATACCAACACTAAGCTAATCAAATGACATTCTTGTTAACCTTTTCCATTCCCATATTTTCTCAGCAACCAAACAGAGCTTGGATTAAAAAAAGAAAAACAAACCTGAAGTACGTTCTGGGTCAAGAGGGTATAATGCGGGCCTCTCATCTCCGTCACACCAAATCGGCGAGGCTTCTCCGGCCGATCCTCGTCCTCGTGGAAGCTCTTCCACCGATACGCCGACATCTTTGCAATTCACAGACGGCCAAACGGAGAAATGCGAGAGAGCACGTATGATGCACTCTTGAACTGGCTTTGAGAAGTGTCGAGCTCTTTCTAGAAACGGGGTTTGTCGACACGTGTAGGTGGATGATTTTTATAAAGATGACAATGCTATTGCAAAAACAAAATTGATGCGTCCACATCCATTTCAGAATCCGAATGGATGATACTCGATAAAACATTCTGGAAATAGAAAATTTTTGACGTGACCTAGAGGCCAGGTCAGAACATGTGGGCCGCCACGTCAGTAACAAGAAAAGTCAGATTCGTTACTGCTGCTGTTACCACGTCTTTTATGAAGACTAACGCTATCATTTTCACCCCAATCTTGCCATTTTTTTTTAGGACGTAGTAAACTTTCTTTCACCTTCAATCCAGGATGTAAGAGTCTGTTTTGAGGGACAGGATTACTAAATTTCATGAAGTTAAAAAGATTATAACAGTCTCGAAATTATAAATAAACAAACAAATAAGTCTTGCGGTTGGGATTGAATCCTCGTCCCTTGAAACAGTGCACAGGCTTGGTTTCAAATTTTGATTCTATTACATGAGGCTCAATTTTCTCTGTAACCAAACAGAAAGTTAAAGGAAAATGAAGAGGGGCGGACAAAACATGAGGACTGCTGTAAGTTGGAATTGAGGAAAGTGAGCAGAGGAATCATGAAAATGGAGATGAAGAAAGGAATGACTGAATGTGAAGCAGGGCTGGTGATGCCCTGCTTTTCTTGTCCCCCATGTAAAGCAAAGCAGAAACAATGGTGGAATAAAGGCAAACTATAAACCTCTATGTGCTTATAAATAGAGAAATTCCTCTTTAACTTGTCCCTACTTCTCTTCAGAGCACTTTCTAAGGTGCTTATAACTAGAAAATTTCCTCATAGCTGGTCCCTTTCTACTCATCAGATCTCTTTTTCAACTCTGAAAAAATGTCTAGATTGGAAAAACTACACAAAGACCTGGGCCCAATCCTGTGTATCTTGATCATGGTTTTGGACATAGTAGCAGGGATACTTGCCATTGAAGCTGAAAAGGCTCAGCACAAGGTAGTTTGATGCTTTTCCCTGTATCGAAAAGACCAAAAACTATGGGCTTGGATGCTTCTATTAATGAGTTTTTTAACTGATGTTGAACAGGTGACACATGCAAGGCTGTGGATATTTGAGTGCAGAAGCCCAAGCCACAAATCTTACAACCTGGGGTTGGCTGCATTAATACTTCTGATACTGGGGCATGTCATTGCTAACCTGCTTGGTGGATGCATATACATAAGGTCCAAGAAAGAACTAGAAGAAGCAACAGCAAACAAGAAGCTTGCAGTGGGTTCCCTCATTTTTGCATGGTAAGTTTTCAGGGTGGGTTTTTTCAGGCAGATGATTTCTTCTTGGGCATTCTTTCATTTAGATGTTGAATGTTTCAGGATTATATTAGCAGTAGCATTCTCGTGTCTGATCATAGGGACAACGGCAAACTCAAAACCGAAGAAATCTTGCACGATACTTCACACCCATTTTCTGTCCATAGGAGGGATTCTGTGTTTCATTCATGCACTGTTTTCCGTTGCTTATTATGTGTCAGCCGCCGCAGTTGCTCGAGAAGAAAGGAAGCAGCACCACCCTCAAGCCGCACCTGCTCAAGTGTAGCCCCATTTTTTTGTGCCCGTCTATGTAGCCTGGTACAGATTTCAGCATGGCCATCGTTTCCTTTGCTGCCATGTTCCATGTGAAAGTAAATGTTTTGGCTTTTTAAAGTCAATAGTATTGGTTTCGGAATTGCTTGAAGCTGAGCTTACAAGAATTGGAATTTCAACCAGATCCCTTATAGATGGGATTTAGAATACAACAATTCACGCACTAAAGGAAAAATAAAAGCAGGAAAATCCTGATTCTTCAAAATTTTCCATCCTAACCAGGCCTTTAATGAACATTGTTGGTCCATAGGCATTTTTTATCAGAGGGATTTTTTTTATCCCCTTACATTTTCTAGGAAACCAAACATCCCAGTCACGGACAAATAGCAATAACAGTAGCACAAACAAATTGATGCTAAATTTGGAAGAAAATTACCAATTCTTTCGTTGATTGATTGAAGTAGTACATCAGCTTAAGCTATTTTCACCGATCTACACAGGCAAGAATGAAACCCTAATCCCAAAAAGAAGGGGAAAAAAAAAACCAAAGAGACACTTAAAATCAAATGCGAACTCCTAACTACTGCTCCTATGTTCTCGTTTTGTACTTCATGAGAATCGATTGGCTCAGTTATCATCATCAGCTGCTGCACCGCCTTTGGAAGAACTAGATTTCTTGGGCAACAAGAGATTGTGAATGTTGGGCATCACACCGCCGTTGGCAATAGTGACCGACCCGAGCAATTTGCTGAGCTCTTCGTCGTTTCTCACCGCCAGTTGAATATGGCGAGGCACAATACGGGTTTTCTTGTTGTCTCTCGCTGCGTTCCCAGCCAATTCCAGTACCTGTAAGCCAATTATTCGAATTGAGCAACTCAACACTTTGACATCATCAAGAAAACCTAATAGTGCTACAATAAACTACAGAAAAATGACAGAAAACCAGAAATCTAGGTCAAAAGGCTAAGATGCGCAACAAAGATTGAAAGATTCGTCTCTCTCCTTCCTCGGTTTTTTCAGCCACAAAACAGGAGTTCATACGAGCGAACAAAGAAACCGCCTGAGAAATCTCAGAGAGAAACATCAAACATACCTCGGCAGCAAGATACTCGAGGACGGCTGCAAGATAGACCGGAGCGCCGGCGCCGACGCGCTCGGCGTACTTGCCAGCTTTGAGGAAGCGGGCGATACGACCAACGGGGAATTGGAGACCGGCCTTGCTACTCCGGGAAGTGGCCTTTTTGGCAGCGCCAGCGCCCAACGATTTTCCTCTTCCAGCCATAGTTGTTTCAGGGTATGTGAGTTGCGATCCTTGGAAAAAAGGAGAGAAAGGATTAGGTGTTTCGATGGAAAGTGTACTGTGGAGACCTTTATTATATAGGCGCATCGGTGAAGTATCAGCCAATCAAGTAGAGTCACGCGGATCGCAATCTCTGTCCGTCGATTTCAACGCGTTGGATGGCTGGATGTGACTGTGATTTAGCGCACTGCGCATAGGGGTTTGGGGAGGCGGGAAATAAAGATTTTTTTACGGGGATGAAAAGACAAAATTATCCTTATCCGATGTTTTCGGCGAAGATAGTTGAGAGCATGTAATGGGCCCACAGCAGCGCTGAAGAGAGCCATAAATAGGAACCATTCCCATAATTAGTAGGGTTAGAATGGAGCTTAAAGTTGAGATTTTTTTTTTATTATTATTTTTTTTTTCAACCAAGTAATATTTAAAAATATTGGATATTATAGAAACATAATAAACAATAATACCTGCTAATTCATTGTCATGACGGGGTTGATTTCTCATTTTTCTAAGGATTAGAATTCAACGCACAAAGTGGAGTAGTACGACCCCTGGTTAAAATAAAATATTTTAAAAAAAAGGGATGTTTGAGCAAAAGTAATATATTTAAAAAATAAAATGATATAATAGATGCCCTACCAAATTAATACATCTCAAATTTAAAGTCTTATAACTTGAATTTATATTCAAAACATTTTTATCATATGGGTGAGAGGGACGGAGGGAGGTATTCTGCCTCTCCTCCCTTCCGTGGAGAGATATATCCAGACTTTTTTGAAAAGTGAAAACAACCCTCGTTAGTTAGCCCGAATATGTTTGATAATGATTTTAAAATATTTTTAATGTTTAAAAATTTGTATTTTTTATATTATAAATTATAAAAATACTTCCTAAAATCATTATCAAACGCATTTTTAATAAATTTTACCCATACACAAACCAGACTTGGTATCATGTTGAACAAAAGCGTTGCATTCATAATGTATATATATCATGCTCTTTAACTACAATTACGGAGATAGTAGGGTTACGATCACATTCTTCATGAGAAATATTTAGTTAAAAGAACATCGAAGAAGCTCCCGAAAATTCTTCAAAATCCTTGCCAAAATAGCAACCAATTATTTCTTCAACTGTTTAGCCCTAACCATTTTAGGGTTTGGGGTGGTAGGTGAGTTTTGTTACTCATAAATTCCAAATGAAAGAACAAAATTGCATGAGTCCCTGGAAGTCAAAAAGGGAACAAGATAAAAAGAACCAAAATTAGCTTGACTATCAACTGCCCTTCCTCTTTCAACCAAATCAGTTTCACTTCCCATTCAGGGGAGTGCATTAACCCCACATCAAAAGAATAAATTCCAATAACAATTATCTGAAGTGAAAACACAGCAAGACATTACAAATTCGTCGAAGTCATCCAGATCCAGCAGCTGCCTGTTATCCAGCTAATCATAGTGCATGGAAAAAAAATTTGAATGTAAAACCATCCAAGAGCCCTATGAAACCCTTACATTATCAATTCCTCTACTAAATTCGGCAACCTGTAAATTGAGGCATTGATGGGTAATAGCTCCAGATAATGGGAAATCTTGCTTGCTATTCTTGAAAAGGAGTTCGGCCAAAAAATGGGTTGGATTGACTAAATACTGCATTACTACAACAAAATTTCCCATGCTAATTAATGGCATCCCTCACGCTTTTTTCAAAACTCTAAAGGTAAAGCTATAAGACATCGGGACCCCTTTCTCCTTATTTATTTGTATGGAAGCACTTAGTTGTCTCTTGGTGGGGGCAAGAGAGAGTGATTATTTGATGGGATTCAAGCCAAGGGAAGGGATGGCAAAGGGGGTGAAGGTCTCCTATCTATTGTTTGCAGATGATATGCTTGTTTTTTGTGAAACTTTGCAAGATCAAATTTCTCATTTACGATGGCTGCTCATGTGGCTATCTTGAAGCTGCAAAAAAAAAAAAAAAAAAAAAAAAAAAAAACCAACCTATAAAAAATGCAAATCGGTCCCAATTGGGGTGGCTGCTTATGTGTGTCCCTCCACTCTTTGTAAGCCTTAACCTCATCAAGGGAGGCTAGAGTTGCAAACGTTTGAGACACTTTAGATCAGCTTGAAGAGAGGTGGCCTTGGCAAACAAATGTTCCTATCATCCCATGTAAAAAAGGGAAGTGGAATCACATCCTCCTTTATCGTGCCACAGCGGGGGTGCAATGACAATTGTTCTTCTCTTTATTCGACACTGTTTAGGATCTACCTTTGAGGTAAGGAGACTTTTAAATTGGCATAACTAATCTGTGGGAAGAAAAGAACAAGAAGGTATATTGAGCCACTCCTTAGCGCATTTTTCAGATAATTTAAAAGGAAAAGAATTGAAAAGAGTTCAAAAACAAGGAGCAGCCTATTCAATCTTTGAAGTGCTCATTCCAAAAGAACATTTTTTTGTCATGGGTTGGGATGTACATAGAATGTGGTTCAATGCCCTTAATTGATTCTGTAGATTGTGTAGTATCTTGTTGAGGGATGGAGAAGTTTTTTATGTTCTCTCTTTTCTAGCACAGACTTGGTACCTGTTGTATACATCCCTTATGTACTTTGGTGTACAGTTTCCTTGATGCTATATAGATATACTCATTCTGCTTACTCATCAAAAAATAAAAAATATATATTCAATAATGCATAGTGCAATTAGGTCCTAATGAACCACAATCTTAAGATAACCAGGAATGGAAATCTTATAATAAAATGCAAAGGGAAATGGCTTTGCACACTTCAGAAGAAAGCAGTACACCACTACCAAAATTCAAGCTAGTGATGAAAACACACTACTGAACCTACCAACAGTTTTGAGGTCACAAGCAAGACTGTGGAAGCAAGAAGAAACCTAGCTGGTCAAACAGATTGATTATTATAATCCCCTCTGAAACAATAACAAAATATATCAAATGAGAAGAAGAGAGAACTTCAGAAAAAAATATTCCAACTGCAGAAGCAGAGATCAGATTACCAAACAATGCTTATAACACCTTTAACCAAAGAAAGACAGTAAATTCAAACAGGACAATGGATAGATGCTCTCTATGCAAATTGCCACTAATAGAAAAATACATCTCTGCAATTTCCATTGGATGTCCACTGATGTAACCTGCATTTTTTCCTTTTTTTTAAGACAATATGAATACAACAATGTATATATTTCTTTTAATTTTTCATTTTTTTGATAAGAGAGAAACCTTCCATGGCTAACCCCTTAGGACTCTCCATGGGACCCAAACCTTAAGAGTGTTGACCATGCCCACTAGCACCGGGTAATCCACGGCATTCAACAAGTGGACAGAACCAAGCTTGGGATTGTGGGCCTCTACCACACTTTCCAGTATTCACCCAATCAAACTAGGCACCATGAAGGGCTCCTAATTTGTTTTTCTTGCTCATTGTCTCATCACTATCATATTTTCTAATGATAATCTATGTCTACCATAACATATTTACTTGCCAAAAAGAATCCCTGAAATATTAGTCCTCACATGCATCTCAAGCAAAAATAATGCCCACTGATTTAATGGAACATTTGAAACCAAATAGAACATAGTGGCAGCAAGGAATCATGAAACCAGACCCAAGTAATTGAAAACTCTCAAAATGCAGAACAGGACACAAATACACACACACACACACCCCTGCAACAACAAAAGCATCAATGTGGAAGGTGTGGCTAACAATTGGAACTAATAAAATGTAAGAACAAAAATATCATTATAAAGAAACAAACAGCATCAGTACGTAAAGCCAAGTCTTCAAAAGCAAGCAAATGTTACCTCCATAAGATAACAGTACCATAACATGAAACCATTTAGACAGATTCAGAAAATGGAACTGAGGAGATACTAAATCACTGTGAAACATAAACATGTTACCAATTACCTAAATTATTACTTCCAGTTTCCACCACTCGACATCATTGCAGACAACCGTGATTACCTTTATCAGAAATCTACTGATGCTTTGCTCTATAAGCTTGCATGGACACTCTTGCCTCCATCTGGATCAGGTCAAGCTTCTTCATGTATAACTGAAACTCTTCATCTTCCAACTCTTTCCACTTCTCCTTTAACTCTGCCTTCACAGGCTCAGACAGCAGCCCCAGACCTATCTCAATAGCCCGATCCATACTAGAGGACATACCAACGGATTCATTTATCCGGGTA
The DNA here is from genome assembly GCF_004353265.1 of Vitis riparia. Taxonomy (NCBI): domain Eukaryota; kingdom Viridiplantae; phylum Streptophyta; class Magnoliopsida; order Vitales; family Vitaceae; genus Vitis; species Vitis riparia. The sequence goes on from NC_048440.1 coordinate 20,023,838, forward strand.
AAATCACTAACGACCAATGAGTATTTTTTAGGGGGCTCTGACTTTGGCTCGTTTTCCAACTTCACTGCTTCCTTATCATCACCATTAATTACAGAGAGCACCTCTACGTCTTCTACTTTTACAGCCTTGTTAGGTTTCTGATTCTTCCTAGCTTTCCCATTAGCCTTATTGCTCTGTTGAACTCCTACACTATTCCCTTCACCACCCCAGATCTTTTTCGACAATTCAAAGGCTCTTTGCTCATGGGGCTTCTGGAATGTGGGGTCTTCGCCCAATTTAGCCCTAGAAACGTTGTTGCTATATTTCTTCTTCAGCCGGCGGGCTTTATCGGTCAATTGTACCCTGGAAAAATCGCCATGGAGAGTGTTTTTGACGAAATCATAAAACTCATTCATATCTCCATTCGGATACGGAACAGAGCCATTCTTGGCCGAATAATCGATCATACCCTTCAAGATGCCAAGCTCATCTTCTTCGCTCCATATCCTCTGGAACATCTGCTTCTTCGAGTCGTCTCCAGTCTTCTTTCCATCTTCTTCCTCCTCCGCCTCCGCCTCCGGCTCCTTCTTCTTTGCCCTCTTCGACTCCTTCCTCTCGAGCCCGATCTCGCCCGGGCGCTTCGAGTTCGATGGTTTAACAGGACTTGATTTCACAGGACTAGGAGTGACAGACACTCCGGGTTTGGATCTTGCCTTCTTCGATTTTGGAGTTTCCTCCATGGGCTTTGTTGCAATTGGCTTTATAGTTGGGTCCGCACCGCGGGAGGAACGACGGCTTTTGGGCGGCGAATCGGATTCCGACTCGGATTCCGATCCATCCTCTTCATCTTCAGAGGAAGATTGAGGGGTAGACTTAGCAGGAGTAGTGGCTACAAGCTTGTTAGAAGACGCCTTCTTGTCAACGGCAGGAGGAGGAGTAAGAACGGTAGATTTGTTTTCTTCCCCTTCCTCCTCTTCTTCAGACGACTCTTCAGGTGACGATTCCTCCTCCTCTTCCTCCTCCTCTTCGTTCTCTTCGTTCTCCTCGTTCTCTTCTTCTTCTTCGGAGGTCGAAGAAGGCGCCGGAGGATCCTCTGCCGGGGGTGGACGCTTCGGTGCCATAGAACAAGAAAATCAAAATAGAGAGATTTAGGGTTTCTGGGCTATGGTGTCCAGTGTCCTTACTGAAGACATCTGTCTATATATACTATATAGAGTGAAGCGGAGATGACCTGTCCAGGACTCAAGAATTTCAGTTAGGGGCAGTTTCGGAAATTTTTACGTAGCTAAGTCCATGCCCGTTGCGTTGCCGAATAAAATCAAACTTTGTTATCCTTGGTTCTGTTTGGTTTTGAGAAAAATAATCTCCTGAGAAAAAGTTTCATGAGGAAAACAAATAAAATTCACTTCATATTAGGAAAATACTAATTACCTATATGGTATCATACCCAACTTTAATTACCTATCTAGATCATTAAACACATAAAAAGATAAATAAATTATAAGTATTGTGACTATCATATCACCACCGTTTGGGTCATAGCTTGATAACACAGGGCCAAGTAAGTTTGTCAGTCTGGTTTAAGGGTATCAAACAAACACAAAACCAACATGAATACGTCGTCTGATAAGTATTAATTGTAATAGACATTAAGTATCTTGATTGACACAATTATTATGAAAGGTTCATCAAGACGTGACGACTGTTATTCAGTAGTAATCATTGACACTAAAAATAGTAACGCGCAATCAAATGTACTATTAAGACACAAAGACGGTAAAAATAAATAGTCAGTTTTTTATCATAAGAAAAATATTCTATCACTTTTCCAAAAAAACTTATCCAAACATTCCTTTGTGTAAGGCTAAATCACGATCTAGGATTCAAAGGCTAGCTGGGCTATCCTTGTTAGTTGTGCATCAACAAGTATAAATAAATAAAATTAAAGTAAAAAAAAAATTAAGTAAAAAATTGATAAAAACATTTTGAAACAAATGAAATTATTTTCATATTGAAAAAAAATAGACTTAGGTGAGTATACAGTTTTTTTAATTAATTATTATTTTTATAATGATATTTAGGTTAGATGATTAGTTGTCTTAATAATTACATTATGTTTGGTAAAATCAAAATTCACCCCATTTTTTTTTTTTTTTTTGTATGCAGATATATGTGGATATGATGACATTTATTAAATTTATAATAAAGAAATAAAAAACACAAAATTCTTTAATTGAAGTTTCTAAATTTATTACAATAAAAAAATAGAAAGAACATAATTTTTAATTGATTGATGGGTCAAAAGGACTTCATGGGTCTATATAGGTATTGTGTACAAGTTTTAATTTAACTTAAAATGAACAATATTAAGTCATTATATACGGTGTCAAAACTAGTATCAATCTCAATGCAAAACTTTCTCTCACATTTTAATTTAATGCTTTCCATGAGAGACGATTATAATATATTATATTAGTTAGATTAATAAGTTCATGACAACCATGTAAATATTATCCATTCTAGGTTTACAAAGTTCCTCACGACTTTAAAATACATAAAGTTGAGAGGACTTAATATATGTGGAACATTGAAAACTTTTTTCTCTATCCAATATGCAATATCATAATCACCACCTAATATTTATATAACGTCTTTGTCATATTTTATAAGATTGTGAAGCCAAATAAACATACATCTCTTACAAAGCCAAAGAAACATTCATATTAAGGTTGAGAATCAACTATGGAACCCTTATTATTGATTAATTGAATTAAAAATTAAAAATTATTTTTTAATTGAATTAAGTTTATTTTATATTCATATTTTATTATGATTTATTCACATTAGGTTTTTTTTAACCCTTATTAAATAATTAATTATTCTAATCTAAAAATAATTGAACACATTAAAGCTAATCCTAAAAGACAACACCTTGGAATACTACAAAGTCATGACAACCTTATCTCTAATTTTTTTTTTTTTTTGCTAAGGTTATCATGTATTTATCTTGTAGTAATTTAATTACAACATAGATTTGTGGTGACCTTCCCTTATGTAGACACAATGGTCACATTTTTTCCTATGAGATTATGAAGACAAATAGACAAATACCTTTCATAAGGTAAAATCCCGGTGTGGAGGTTTGTTTAACTTCATAAGAGGTATTTGTTTGTTTTACTTCATAAAAGATGTTTGTTTGTAGATCACGATAGGTGTGAAGGTTTTCCACGTAAAATTGTTTATTTTGTATGGATTCTATTGTCTATTCATAATATCCTACACTACTTAATTGTTTCAATAAGACTTAATTTTCATTTTTCAATTCATATATTATAATCTTTAAAAAACACTCATTCGATCATCTTTTAAGTGTTATCATATTAAAACATATGTTTTTTCAAATTGTTTCCAATAACAAAATTCTATTTGAAAATTTAAATACAAAAAAATAATTTTCTTGCTTATTTTCCATAAAAAAAAAATACCATACACTTATATGCAAAGAAAAAGTTCTCAAAATATTTTTTTATTGTTGCTCAAAAAAGGTGTGCAAAATAACTAAAAACACCTTAAATTTGATAGGGAAAAAAATACTTGTTTTTAAGACAAACTTTGAAAAAAAAAAGTTTAAATGTAGGCTTTTTTTTCTAAAATAAAAAATAAAAAAAAAATAGAAAATTGATTTTAAGAAGAGTCCCCAAATAGGTTGTAAATCTCCCTTGTTCTTTATGTTAACTTGTTGATAGATGCATTGAAAGATTCCCAAGTATCCACCATGCCAATGACATGCTTCTTTAAGTTTTGGGTAGAGAAAAAGTTCTATAGTTACAATAGATGAAATGAGCCGCATTAAAACTAAGTTAATTAGACCCTGAGCAAAAAAATTAATAAACCAATTGCCAATGCAAGAAGCCATGTTCATTGAACATTTAAGATAAAGCCCATTGGATCGACTTGTCATTTTAAAAATTTTCCCCATTCTCCCAAGGTTTTGTTGCAATTTATATCTAGTTACACCCATGGGAAATTCTAGGGCATCGGTACCCATCAATAATACAATTCAAGTCATTAAAAGCGAACGATAAAATCTAGGTATTAAAAATATATAGTAAAATTCAAATAATTGGAATATGATATAAATAGACGAGACTAAGGTAAAAATAATTAGAACAAGTACAAATAAATAAAATCAAAGCACAAGACAACGTGACCTAAAATATATGTATGAGTCGTGTGACACAATCTGATTGTTTCCACATTTTATTTTGGTATATATCAAATCGGTATTGTGACAAGACCCTATACTCATACTTTAATCTAAGGTTAAACTTCTTGAGCTTGCACGTGATTTAATAAAAATGTGCAGTGACTATCATATTATATCATATCAAGTTACCATTTGATCGATATCTTATTCGGCTATTTCTTTAGTGAATGTTCGAATAATCAGCTTGTTGACTTAATATAACTTAATTAAGCATATAACAAAATAATTTATTATTGTAATTTAAAGTTTAAATTGACATTGGTAAATCAATTTAATGAATTAATATAAGTTAATAATTTAAGTATAATTTAATTTAAAATTAATTTAAATTATTAAATAATAAATATTATGTTTTGTCAAATACCATTTTATATAATAGTCTCGGGATTCAATTTTTAATTAATAAATGTCCGTCATGCACTGCTTTTTCAAATAAGAGTTTTACAATTTCTAATATAATTTATTTATGTGATCGAATAATTGGAACTGGAAAAGTGCCAAAATATGTTTTTATTTTTAACAAAAATACTTTTAAATAAAAATAATTTTTAACTATAATTTTTAAACCGAAAACAATAAAATCAATATGGTAAATTCAAGCACATTTGTCTGTCCATCTAAGTTCATTTGTTACCCACACATTTTCAAAATTTCCTTATGAGAAATTTACTTTAAAGGTTGAACATGAATGAAAAAGGATACTTGAGACTCGGGCCGTTGCAAAGCTGGACTTGGTATATATTTGAATATTTCTTCATCGTTTACAGCCCAGAACCCAAAGTGTCAGATTCTCTGAGACTGCTTTGCGTGCTGTTCTCTCCTTTGGCATCCACGTATGGATTCTTCTCCCGCTATCTCTCTCTCTCCCGCTCCCTCCCTCTCTCTCTCTCTCTCTCTCTCTCTATTCTCTTTCACTTTCTTCGATTTCTTTTCTGGCTTTCATTTTCTGTTTTTTTCGGGGATCGGATGAGAAAAGAATGCAGGAAATTGGAAAGTAAGATCTTTTCTTGAAAAAGATATTTTCTAGCAAGAAAAAGAGAAACTAAGATATTTTCTTGAAAATTTTGATCCAAACTCGGACAAAATCCCCGATAAAGAAAGGAAAATGTTTTAGAAGAGATTGCATTTGTTACGAGCCTATAACAACTTCCATAGTGGAATGGTGTTTGAGCTTTAAACTAATTTTCCTTCTCCCCATTTCTCAGCAACCAAATGAACAGGCAAGAGCATATTTTCCTCAGCACATTATTCTTTGGTAGAGATTTGGGGTTAGTTTCCTAAATTTCTTCTTGCAGATGCTCGATTTTATCTTGTTTCTCCTTTTAGTGTTATTTGTGTTATTCACTGGTTCGTGCTGTTTAATCTTTTACTTCTCCTTGTCTCTAATAAACTCAGTGAAATTGTCATCGTACTCAAATTCTTTGAAAGCCTAGAAGTGTGGTTGGTTCTTGGGGAAAAATATCAGAGAAAGAAAATAGAAATTGGAAAGCAATTAATCTTGACATTGTTGATCTTTTTAATACATCTTGCAAGAAAAAGAGAAACTAGGATCTTTTCTTGAAAACTAAAATCTTTTCTCGAAAATTTTGATCCACACGGGGTCAAAAGTCCCAGAAAAAAAAAAAAAAAGAATTTTAGTAGTGGAATGGTATTTGAACTTTAAATCTAATTTTCTTCTTTGCAGATTCTTGATTTTATTTTGTTTCACCTTTCAGTGCTATTTGTTTTATTCACTGGTTCATGCTGTTTAATCTTTTACTTCTCTTATATGTAATAAATTCAATGAAATTTGCATCCTCCTCAAATTCTTTAACACCCTAGAAGTGTGTTTGATTCTTGAAAGATTTGAAGGAAAAATGTAAGAGAAAGAAGAGTAGAAGGAAAAGAAAAAATGAAAAAGAATAAAAAAAAATTTAAAGTCATTAAATTATTTTTATAAGTTAATCAATTGCATTTTGCCTATCTTTAATATGAAAATATGTAAATTTTTAACTAATTTTTTTAATTATATTTGATTTTTTTATATATTTTTTGCAATGAAACAAAACATGAAAAAATTATTGTCTTTTGCATTTTTTATTTTTATTTTTAGTTTTTTTCAAGAATTAAATATGGCTTAGAAGTGCAAAACATTAAGATTATGTTTGATTTTTGAAAGTTTTGATAGAAAATATAAGGGAAAGTAGAAGAAAAGGAAAAAACAAAAACAAAAAAAATTAAAAAATAGATTTAACACGCTACTTTAAAAGTATTTCATTTATTTTAAAAAATAAGTTTGTTTAATATATTTTTTTCTTAGTATTTTCCCAAACTAAACAGAACTTAAAATTATCTTTGTTTTAGAACCAATGTTCCTTCGCATGCCCATCAACTTACTACACTTTGCAAGTTGCCTGCTCATCAAACATTTGATTTCATGTTGTTCCAACTTAGATTGTCACGATTCCTTGAGCTTTGAGCACAATCATAAATTATAAATCTTCACAGAGAAAATTAAGAAATATGGCCGCTAAATGTGAAGAAAGGAGGAAACTGAAGATCCCTGGTAATGATGACAACTGTGTTCCCGTTGGAGAACCACTCTTACCCCAAGGCATCATCGTTAAGATCCTGAGACGGATGCCAGTAAAGCATTTGCTGAGGATGTGGTGTGTGTGCAAGCAATGGAATGATTTAATTTTAGACCGTTATTGCATGGAAAAGCATATGAACCTCGCTAATAGTTGTTATATATATATATATATAATAACTATTAAAGTGGGCAACTTATATGCTTTTGGATGAAATAGCGGTTTTGAATTATATTAGTCCATTGCTTGCATACACATCTTACCCTCATCAAAGACTATACTGCTATTCGACTTAGGATTTCAACTATGGTATCTGGGGGTTAATGTGGTTTTCTAACTGGTGCACAGTTATCATCTTCACCAGGACTCTTCGACTCTTTCCTCTCTTCACATCCAGGCTATATTTCCTAATTTCCTTTGTGAAGATTTACATAGTTTATTTTTTATTGTGCTCAAAGCTCAAGGAGCTGTGATAATATGGGTTGGAACAATATGAGATGAGATGTTTAATGAGGTGGCAACCTACAAAGTATAGTGAATTGATGAGAATGCCTGTTATTGTTTGAATGAACACTGGTTCTAAAACAAAAATAGTTTTATGTTATGTTTACCAGCGAAAATACTATGAAAAAAATAATTTAACCTTAAATCTAGTTTTTTTTTTCTTTTCCTTTTACTTTCTCTCACATTTTCTATCAAATGTTTCAAAAATCAAATATAGTCTTAGGCGGTGTTTGTTTTTTGACTGAATAGAAAAAACCAAAATATTTGACTTTTTCTATTTACTTAAAAATGATCTATTGATATCAACCAACATAACTAAAGTAAACTTGTTATCAATAAGTTCAATTTAGTTATATTGGTTAATATCAACAAATGACTTTTAGTTGAATAGAAAAAACAAAATATTTTGGTTTTTTCTATTTTGCCAAAAAACAAACATCACCTTAATGTTTTAGGCTTTTAGGCTATATTTGGTTCCAAAAAATTCTAAAAAAAAAGAAGGAAATGCTAAGGACCATGGTTTTCCTGGGTTGGTTTCATTGTCGAAAATACAAAAAAACAAAATAAAATTTAAATATAATTAAAAATAGTTAGAAGTTTATGTATTTTCAAATTCTTTAATCTTATATAAAAGAGATGAAAGTTAACTGGTGAATGGATATCCTTTTTGAGTGGGCTGGCTCCTTTTGGTGGGTTTGAGAGCTAGAGAAAGAAGAGAACAGAGAAGTGAAAGAGGGGAACTGGCAGCGGGCATTCTGATTTTCTGGTGAGTTTTTGAGGATCCCATAGATTGGGAAGTTTGAGAGAGGTTTTAGGGAGGAAAGAGGCCAAAAAAGGAGAAGAGGAGCTGGTGGGTCTTGTTCAAGCTGGAGGAAGAGAGGACTTGCTTACAGCTGAACCAACATTGCTGGTAAGGAGCACCCTCAGGTATGACTGCCATGGCTCCTCTGTTCTTTTTCATTGTCATATAATTTCTTTCTCTTTTCTTGCTATATCTGGGGATTACTTGTTTTTATTGGATTTCTGAGTTGTTCATAGATGAGTTATAGTTGATTTAGCTTGATTTCGTTGGTTTTGGCTCGAAAATAATCTGATTCTGTTTTAGCTTCATATTATGCCTTGGTGATCTCATATTTCCATTCTTTTCTTTTAAATTTGGTCTTGGTTTCTGTCCAGCTGCCCTTTAAGCACATGGATTATTGATGAAATGGTGCTTGGTTTAAAGGGCCTGTTTTGTTTTGTTTTGTTTTTTTGTTAACCACACCTTTTGTTCTACTCTCTGTTTCTGGGAGATGAGTTTGGGAGACTGTGTGAGGGGATGATTGTTAGTGATATGGCTGGTGGGGTGCTATCAGTGGTAGTGGCAGTCATTGCTCTACCATGAAGAACGAGCAGTCAGTGGTGCCTTAACAAAAGTTCAGACCGAGAAAGAAATGACATTAGGAGATGCACTTCCTATGAACCAGGTCAAAGATACAGCTCTTGCTTCTATTGAGGAACTCAAGAATCTGGCAGGTGATGCTGATATCAAGGGTCTAGATGCTGTTCTTGACAAGGCTGTGCATCCAAAGCATGGAAAAAGGGTGAAAGATAGGTGTATCAGAGAAGGGTGTTACTGGTTCCAGAGAGTTTGTTGGGAGATTCTGGTTTGGGGTGGACTTGCTCAATTGTGCCATTTTGACCGCTATTGATGCTGTGTTAGTCCACTTTTTGCCATCCTCCTGAAAAATGGCAAAGGGCTGAATTACTTCATACTTTTGAACGAAGACAAGTTGCTCCAGTGCTGTCATCACAATGCCCATAAGCTGTGGTGTGTTTCAAGTCTTCCTATGATAATGGTGCCTTCTTCTTTCATTTTAGAGTGCATGGATGGTGGATCTCTTTTATATTTTCTGAAAAAGATTAGAAGAGCTATATCCTGCTGTCATCTGTAATCTGGTGCTCTTGTTGGATCACATCTGTTGGATCCTGTTCAGAGGTTGGTTTCTGGTGGCTGTGATGATGTTGTGAAGGTGTGGAAGCTATATAATGGGAATTTGAAGATAGATTGTTTCCCTGTGTGGTTCAACTGAAGAGTTCTTGTGTGATCTTGAGCAGAAGGAAGAACACATTGATATGTTGAATGATCGGTTAAAGCCCATAGTCTTTTCCATGGCAAGGCTAGACCGAGTGAAAAACATAACTGGGATGGTTGAGTGCTGTGCTAAGAATGCCAAAACAGGTTTCTCCATTTCTGTTTGGCTGCTGACAGCTGGAGCAGTTTTGCTTTCGAGAGAAGGAAGGCCATGTATACGGATAAACCTCCCGAAGGAAAGCACTCTACAAAAGGATTTGGCAAGAAGAAACCTCGGAAATCAGAATACATCAATTGAAGGTCTAGATATGGAGGATAAGAGCAATATCCAGATTCCATCCTTCACTTCAATTGTGGTTCCATCTTCATTGGATGATCAAGAGGAAAATGATTTTGCATTCCAACCTTCTGTTCTGAGCCAACAGTTCTCCAGTTGAAAGCTCCTGTTAAAGTATTTGGCGATTTTCGTAGATGATCTGGCAATTTGATGCGTCTATTTGATGAATATGGATCCCCATTCAGCTTCAGGCCAAGTGCTCTACAGATTCTAGGTGGAAACTGCACTAGGAGTGACTGAGATCCTTCTCTCATCTCTGATTTTCTCATTCCAGAGCATATCAATGGACGATCAAACTCCCTCATCAGCAACCTGGCTGAAGAGTAGTCTTCCAGTTATTGAAAATAGAATGCATAATGACATGCCAAAACAACCTTGTAAGGAGGAGATCATTGAAAGAATCGCGGGGTTCTTTAGGCATCAGATAATGGACCATTGCCAGTGCGAGTTCTTCTACAAGTTGTGGCTGGAAGTGGAGATGAGGATGATGAAGTTTGAGCACAGTGAAGCTAATGTTAATTACTCACTGAGTCTGCATTCTGGTGGTGGTTATGGTGGTTCCAGAACAATGCCCTTTTACCTTTATGTGATGTGCACAATTTCATTTACACAGGCCTAAATTGATATGAGTGAGCTTGATGAGGATTCTGATGGCCTCCTTCAACCTCATGAAGTGGCGTGACCTCTCATTTTTGTAACTTGGAATATGGTAAAGATGATTGGAAGAGATGGCTCAGCCCTTTGCCACTCTCCTGAATGCTAGTGGCTTGGAGACCATATTAGCTAATGCTCACTTGGTCAAAGATTTGCAGCAGAAAGCTGTTTACTTGGCCCAAGGAGTATTGTACCCAGATGTGATTGAGTCTTGCCCACCACCTGGAAGCTGCAGGAGCTTTTCTGGCATGGAGATGGAATGGAAGCTACACCAAATCTTTCAGTTAGGGGCTTCTCGTTGTGAAAGAAATGATGTGGACATTGAAACCTGAAGTTTGTTTAAAAGGGCCTCAACTTGAGAACTTTGATATGAGTGGCTTATCTCTCCAATAGAAATTGTGAGAGTCGCAGTAAGGATCTACTTCTGGAACTCACTCTCACTGGCTTTAAAGTTCACTTGGATGCCAGACTATGCAGAATTCCAAGGGAGCTTCCAGAGCAGAAAGACCTAAGTGGGTTGATGATGTAGCTGATATTCCAATGGAAAAGGGAACTGGAATCTCAGCTCGAAATCAAGAACTGCTGGTCGCAAATCATAGTCACAACCAAGCAGACAAGTCAAGCTCAAGGCTGGATTGTTTTGGAGCAAGTGAGAACAGAGCTGACAAGCCATGGGGCTCATGCAGACATGACTCATTTCCTTTCAACTGGTTCCAGAATGATCCAAAACTGAAAAAAATGGAAAGAAGCAACAGAGTTTTATGAATTTGTAAGAGTAGATAAATCTAGAAAGGAGCAGACAAACAATGAAAAAGTTTTGGTGATCTTGAGAAAGCTGGAATTGAAAATTGTGATATGGCTGGAAGTGGACATCTCAGAAGAAATTCCCTGCCGATCAGTTGGCCCAAATGATCCTGAACTCAAAGAACAAATAATTCAACACATGGCTACTGCCCTAGCAAATGCACCACCTGATCAGAAGAGGGCATTACTGTTTCAATTGATGGAGCTGAATTCAGGAGAGAGAAGCTCTTTGCTGCTGCTACCACTTCTGCCTCTACCTCCAGCATTGACATCTGCCACTTTTCCTTACCATGTCTCATGATCTGGACAGTCCTTTACAAACTCAGATGGCAGTTGCAACCAGCAAAGGAACCAGTTATTATTACTCTGAAAAATAATAGAATGGGAAGAGAACCTTATACAAGAAGATGTGTTTTGTTCAAACTGAAACTGGCATTATGTTGGGCATGGAGTTAGCCAAGAGTGACAAGGCACATACAATGAAGAAGAGATTGCAGCTTGCCCTCGATATCCCAACTGAGGAAAGCTCATTAACACATTGGGATCTGCACTTGTTCTGGCTGCTCAACTTGGTGATCAGTTTTATGGTGATACTGTGAAGAACCTAACTGAAACAGTGGAGGATTGTCTCATGATTTAAAAATTTGGATCAGATCAGAAATATTGCTCGTCCTGTCAATGTATCAGATCAGGGGGCTTCTCCATGATCTACTGTGGCAGATCCTGATAAAGATATTGAAAGTTGGGGAGGTGTTCAGTGTTGCAGGTTTAATGGCTTTAGGTACTGCCATAGATCAAGGAGAGACTTCAAATTTCCATTTTCAAAAATTCCTAAAGATGATCTAGCCTTGGGGTTCTTCACTTGGAGATGGGTTCTCACCCTCAGATTCGACCACATGTTCTCACCTCCTGTCTTCCTCGGAATGTTGGCTCACCTGGCTACATAACTCATGGTCTGTACTTACAGAACACAAATCCCTTTGATTAAGGTTGCAAGAGGATAGAATTTCTGGCACTTTGCTGAAGCCATTCGCAAACCAGTATGCACACAGCTGTTATTATTTGTGGAAGGACTGGATGTGTTAGGACCACTCAAGTTCCTCAGTTCTTGTTACGAAGCTGATTTAGGCCCGAGGCAGGCAGCATGCTCACGTGGAGGAGTCTGATGAGTCTGGACTTACTGGTGACTATACCTTCACACCCCTCTTTCCGCTAGTGTGGGGGTTTCCAAATGACAACTGAATAAGGGAATGGAGCGAATGAGTATGGCCTAAGATCTTGCTTCAAACACCCATAATCTCTACTAGTTTACCAGCACAGATGCTACCGTCAACCAAGAAGTCAAATGAGACGCTGATTTCAAATGGTAAAGGAACTGTGCTTGCGAAATCAGCTATTGGAAATGTGAAACAGAAACCCTTGGAATATGATCAGAATCAACAAGTTGCTTAAAGACCTCGATGACCTTGCTGGTACCATTTCTGATGAGCACTGTTCTGGTGATGACACCATGCACAACTGGAAATAATACCAATGACTGCTAGTGCTCCATAGAACAGTATGATTCATGGAACAAGGCAAGTTCAGGGAGATCCAGAAAGAATGAAAAGGCAATTCAGAACCCCGCTTTTCTTAGAAGTCTTGCTCAGAAAATTGGACCAATGGATTTTTCAGCATATAATAAGAAAAGGCGATTGCCTCAAGTTGATCACTTGCAACCAGTCTACTCATCGGAGGCCATAAGTATGCAGGAAATGTGTTCATTTCTGGATCAAACATTGATGGAAAAAGTCAGTAGGCACTGGTATGGGCTATTTTTCTTTGAGCAACAGGTGGAGAAGTTTATGCAACTCCAGGACATATCCACAATGGCAGGCCAAGGTGCACAATTCAGTGAATCTGATTGGTAAGGTTCTTATCCTCCAGCTCAGTTTCAGCAGTCTTCTGATAGCAAGTGCTGGGTTGTCACTGTCATCACCCAAGACGCCAATGCTGCTTCTCATTCTCCGGCTCTATGAATTCCATTAATATCTGAAGGTGATTTGGCCTATATCGCTGCATGTCGTATGAAGGAAATGACTGTCTGTACAGCTGGGCAAGTGATTTCTGACCCACCTCCACTTGATATAAATCTGGGCCTACCTTCTAATGTTGAAATTTCTGGAGCCTTTCATCTTCAGACGCTGGGTTGAAGTGGGTCATGCCATTTCATCAACGCAAATCCTGTTGCCTGCCAAAAGAGAATTCGTTCCTCGTGTCATTAAAAAATATACTCTTGTCCTTGGTGAAATTCTTGGGAACGTGATTAGTCTGCCAGCAGAATTTTTGGGGGAGATACAATTCAACACTCTCAAACTGGAACCAGAGATAATGGCAGTACTACAACTTCGATCACACCAGCAAGCTCAATCCCTGAACCCAGCAATGCATTAGCCGTTGTCCTAGTATCTCTTGTATCAGTTAAGACTATGGGAAGAAGCAAGACAGCTGAGCTTCTAAAGAATGTCTCAGAGCTCAATGAAGCTATTATTCGTTCAAAGCTGGTTGCTATTGAAACAGAGAAATAGAACTCTGCCGTCCTATATGAAAAGAAGCAGAGTTACAGTTAGTAACAACAACTTGGGCTCAAACACAGGAATATCTAGAAGAGTTGAGGAAACAAGCAGAGATAGTGCAGTTTCTGGAAAGTGAACTCCTGGCTAAATTGGTATTCATTTAAACACTCTGCAATCTGTCACCATCATCCTCCTGATGCTCCTCTTTTATTTGTGTGAATTTACACTTTTTAAATTAGGTTTTCAAAACCTTTTTGCCGTACAAATTCATCCTTGGACTTTTTCAGGTCTCTAAAATCCTTTCTTTAATAAACTTGTTGCCATATTTGGTTCAGGCATTTTTTTCTTTGGTTTTTAATAGTTTTCATGATTTTTAATAAGCATGAATTAATTTTATGGTTCAAAAAATAATGAAATTTATAAAATTAATTCATGCAAAAATAAATTGGGCCTTAGTGGGAGCCCAACATCCCAGATATTTTCTTTGAAAATGACTCAATGAAGTGCATGCTCGATTTTGATTTGTTTTGTGATGCATGTGAGATATTTTACACTTATCATTTTGTACTAATCTTGTCTCTCATGATAGCACTCAACTTGCTACTAAGGTACACCTCGAACCTATCTTGCTTGTTCATTCTTTATTATCATGATTCTCACTTCCCGGTATCCATTGATTAGTCGATTAATTATCACACTTACCTTAGCTTTATTAGTAGAGACTTGATTTTAGGGCTTAGAGGGATGTTATGGTTTATTATTGTACCTTCCTGATAGGATACTTGACCCCTAGACTCAACTCGATTTTCACAAATTTGTTTTTCCTTTCTAGGAGTCACACTTATGGTTTTTTTATTTTTTTCCTTTAAAAATAAAACAAAATAAGTAGTCACTCCAAATTTTCAAAAAAAAAAAAAAAATTCACAAATAAAAAAGGAGTCATGTCATCGAGTGGGACACATGTGAAAAATGCGGATTCATGATAATATTTATTAATAAGTGGTTTAAGTTTATTTTAAATTAAACTATTCTCAAGTTATTAACATATATCAAATCATTAAATTGATCTACCCATGTTAATTTTAACTTTAAATTACTTTGTTGCATACTTAATATGTTTAATCACTTAATTAAGTTATATTAAGCCAATAAACCGATTTATCGAACATCCTCTAAATAAATATATTGATAAGATATCAGTTAAAAGGTAACTTAACATGAAATAATATGATAGTCGCTACGCATATTTATTAAGTCATATGCAAGATAGGGTCTGCCACAGTACCTATTTGATATATATCAAAATAAAATATAGGAGCAACCGGATTATGTCACACTTATAATTTTAGGTCTCATTGCTTTGTACTTTGATTTTATTTATTTATACTTAATCCCCAATTGTGTATATTTGTATCATATTTCAAAGATTTAGATTTCACTATATATTTTTTATACTTAAATTTTATCATACACTTTTAGTTTATATTTTGCATAATTTTAGTTAATTTTATTCTTTCAATTTATTTGTTGCATATATTGTGTAGTTTTAGTTTATTTTTTATTTTATTTTTTTTATGTAAATAAAATAGAATCTGAATCTTTTTAGAGAGCTGAATATTTTTTTTTGGCTTATGTATATTAATAGTCTATAAAAACCCATTTTTTAGTATATGAATCTTGAAAAGCTTTTTTTTCCTTTTTTGTTGAAACCTAACTTCTTTTTTTCTCTTAAAAAAATAAAATAAAATTTGAACCCCTTCTTTAAACCTTTCTTCCAAAAAACTAAATCCAAAATCCTTCTTCTTCTTCTTTTTTCCCCTTTTTTCTCCTCAAAAATAAATCCAATTTTTTTTCCTTAAAAATAAATCAGATTTTTCTTTTCCTAAAAAAATATATTTGTTTTTTTCTCTTCCTTTTTTTTTGTGAAAAATAAATAAATTTCTTTCTCTCAAAAATAAATTTGAAACATTTTTTTAAAATAATAATAAAACTAAACTTTAAAAAAAAATATTTTTTTGAATAAAATTAAAATCTTGTTTTTAGAATAACAAACTGAGATTTTTATTTCTTTAATTACTTAAAATCTTTTTGTATACATAAATAAAAAAACTCTTTCTTTTTATTCCCTCTTTTGTTCAAAATAAAATTGGAAAACATTTTTGGGAAATATTTTTTTTAATAAAAATATAAAATTTTCCTTTTAAATAAAATAGGGAAATCATCTTTAAAATAAACTTAAAGAAAGTTTAAATAAAATATTCTCTGATGTATTTTTTTAAATAAACTTGATAACAAATTTGATTTTTTTTTTAATAAAATTGAAATCACTATTTTTAAAATAAATTGCAAAGATGGTTACACGTAAAATTGAAAAACTTTCTTTTTCTTAAACAAAATAAAAATAAAATCCTTTTTAACAAATCTTTCCTAATAAAAATCAAGTAGAAGTAAGGTCTTTTTCCATAAACTTCCTAAAGAAATCAAATAGAATCAACTTGGGTGAAATGAAAATTGATTTGGGATTTTTCTTAGAAAAAAATAGGAAAATAATTTATTTAAATAATTTATAAAAATCCCAAATTGGTAAAAGTCCTTTTCATCAAATTTGTAAAGATTTTTGTTCTAAATAAAATTTTAAAGGTCATTTTTCTTAAATAAAATTAGGATTAGAATGATTTTTTTTTTATATATAAATAAAATGTAAAAGTGTTTTTTAATAGAGTTAAGTAAATTTGTTTTTGGATAAAATTGTTGAAATCTTCTTTTAAAATAGGAAAAATTCTTTTTTCTTGAATGAAAGTTGTAAAAAAGTTTGTAGGAAAGTTATTGTGTTATATAAATCTATAAGAATTTCACTTTTTCTGTAAAATTCCTTTTTAAAAATAAATTTGAATTGAAATATCTTTTGCTAAATGAATATGTAAAAATATATTTCCTTAATAAAAATTGCAAAATCATATATTTTTTTTAAAATAAAATTTTAATTGAAATGTTCTTTTGAAATGTATATGGTTTTTATTTATTTATTTATTTATTTATTTATTTAAATCTAAGTCAAATTCCTTTTAGATAAACTTGAAAGAAAAAATAAAAATAAATCAAAATTTTTAGATAAACTTGTAAATAAAAATTAATTTTTAATAAAAGTCAAGAAAAATTCCCTATCCTTTGATAAAATTGTGAAAGATATTTTTCTTTACTAAATAATTTGTAAGCATCTTCTTTTTTTAATAATAAAAGTAAACAAAAATTCTTTCCTATTAAACAAAATTGTAAAAATGCATATTTCAGTTTTTTTTAAAAAAGAAAACAAAAGTCAAATTGAAATACTTTTTGTGAGTGAATTTATGAAAATATTTCTTTTACAAATTTGGATAAAATTCTTTCCTAACGTTTTTTTAATAAATTTGAAACCTTTAAAAAAAGTAATACGGTAGAAATCTCTTTTTATAGAATCAATGATCCTTTTTTTTAAGTCCTACTAAAATTGAAAAGCTTTTCCTTGAATCAAACAAAGATAATTTTTTTTAATAAATCTTTTATATATATACATAGAATCAAGTAATAAATTATTTTTGGTAAATAAAAAAGGATTGAAGCATTTTTGTAAAAATTCATTTTCTTATTAAAAAATATTTTTATTAATAAAATTAAATTAAATTTTAATCAATTCGTAAATAAAATTGTAAAAATTTATTCATTTGGTAACAAAGAAAATAAAAATCATTTTCTTGTAAATAAAATTTTAATTCATTTTTTAAATGATTTTTTAATAAATTATTTTAACAGGTGTAAATAACCTTCTTAAAAATAAAAATTGAATATAAATAAAATTGAATGAAATCACTTGTTGAAAATAAATTAAAACTCTTTTTTTTTTTTTTTCAAATAAACTGTTTTTGAAATTTGTTGAAAATATGTTTAATCTTTGAAATAATTAAACTTTTCTTCCAATTAACCGAAAGAAATCAGCTTGCATCTCTTGCTATTATTTTATATATTTTTGCAATGTGATTTTCACCTTGACTTGTGCAGATTTATTTGTATTATTATATTTATAGTATTTATGATTAATTAATTAATTGTCCAAATTCTTTTTTACTTGTTTAATAGAATTTTTTTTAAGGTTTATAGAGGGTGTTATCCGATATTACCTTCCGAATAAATAACTTGATCCTATATTTGAAATTGGTTTTGGCAAATATATATTTAAAACATAAGTTGTTTTTATTTCTTATTTTATTTTTCTTTTTAAAAATAAACAAAAATAAATGACAATTTATTTTTTATTTTAAAAATAAGCATCGACTTTAACTTATAAAAAAAATCAATTTTTTACATAAAAACTAGTCTGGAATAAAAATCATACAAAAATATAGGTCTACACATATTAAGTATGTTTTTTTTAAAGTAACTTAATATTATAATTTAAAATTAAAAATAATTTTAATAAGTCCCCTTAATGACTTAATATGATTTAATATTTTAACTTAAAACCAACTTAAGTTTTATTCAATATTATCTAGAAGTTTAAATTTTTAAGTAATGGATCAATTATGTACACTTTCTAAAAGCTAAAAAGGAAAGTCCTTTGGAATGAGAGTTGTATAAATCTCAAATATGATTTATTTAAAGTAACACAGAGCACTGGAACCATATAATTGGAGAAGGGTAATTGAAACTAGGCCGCCAATTGCAGAGTTGGGCTTCGTCCGCATGTCGCATGGTGTTCTCTCTTTTGGCATCCACGTAATACCCTTTTGCATTCTTCCCTTTTCTCTCTCTCCCTCAGTATTTTCTTTCACTTTCTTCTACTTCTTTTCTCCTTTTCCAGTATTTGGCTTTCGCTTTCTTCTTTCCGGAGATTGAATCTTCTTAGCAAAGCTTAAAAACTGTGAGAAGAGAATGCAGGAAAGTGAAAAGTGATTGATCTTGACACTGTTCATTTTTTAGAATACAATCTTGCAAGAGAATCTGAGAAACTAAGATCTTTTCCTCGGCACATTATTCTTTGGTATAGATTTGGGGTTAGTTTCCTAACTTTCTTCTTGCAGATTCTTGATTTTTTATTTTGTTTCACCTTTGAGTGTTATTTGTTTTATTCACTGTTTTGTGCTGTTTAATCTCTTACTTCTCCATGCTTGTTTGGAATATATTCAATGAAATCTGCATTACACTCAAAATCTTTAAAATCCTTGATGTTTATTTTGTTGGGATTGAGCCATATGGGCCCAACATGGCTGACGCTTAGCACATCCGAAGGAAGGCCTGAGGCCTAGAACCGTAGCCCCTCAATCCACCAATTGTTTATTTGTTCCTTTATAAAGGGGGCCTCCTCAGGAGGATTCGATATTAGGATTAAACCTTATGTCCAACCATCTCCTAGTATACTAGGACTAAACGTTATGTTCAACCATCTCCTGGTACCATCTGAGTTATGGTACCAAGAGATGGTTGAACATAACGTTTAGTCCTAGTATCGAATTCTCCTGGGGATGCCCCCTTTATAAAGGGACAAATAAACAATTGGTGAATTGAAAGCGTCAACCATGTAACTCAGATGGTACCAGGATATGGTTGGTTGGATATAAGGTTTAGTCCTAATATCGTCCTCTGGCCTTCCCTTCGGATGTGCTAAGCGCCAGCCATGTTGGGCTCATATGGCTCAATCTCAACATATTTGGTTATGGAGGGAAATAAAATACAAAGAATACAAGGGAAGGAAAAAAGAAACCGAAAGAAAATAAAGATACATTTAAAGTCATTAAATTATTTTTATATGCTTGTTCTATCATATTTCGCTTATTTTACCTAGGGCTACAATTTGGGTGGGTTGGTCAAATTAATGACCAACTTGAGTTCAATCCAAATTAAGAAGTAGTCAATTTGATCCCAACCCAATCCGATGTCTAACCTAAGATATTCAACTCATGGCCAATCTAACCTCATTTCTCTAAGTTCGGGTTGAGTTTGTATTGATCGGGTTATATTCATATTAGTTGGGTTGCATATTCAAAATCCATTTATAATATTTTTTTTTAAATCTATATATTTGTATGAAAATTCAAATAGTAAATGAGACAAAATTTCAAAATAATAACAAAAAATTAAAAATAAATTTATACACAAATGAAAAAGTATATAATGTATTATAATTTGATATTTTTTTCTTGAAATTCTAAAAGGAAAATGAATATTTTAATATAGGATAACGTATTTACAAATATTGTAAAAACATTAAATCAAATTTAGGTTACGTATTGTCCAAACTTTAGACTGAGCCTAGCCCAAATTGTGTTTGAGTTTATAAAGTTTAACCAAATCCGAGCATTTAAAATAATTACTTAAAGACTATCAAATGTCAAGTTGGATTCAAACCAACCTACCTAAGTTAACACTCCTAATTTTACCTCTTCTATTTAAAAACTAAATGATTTGAAAATACATAAATTCCTAATTAAGTTTAATTATATTTAGTTTTTCTATTATTTTTCTTAATAAAACTGAATATGAAAAAAAAAAATTATTCTTACACTTTTTTTTTTTCTTTCCTTACTATTTTCCTTAAACCACAAAATATAAAACTATCTTTGTTCTAAAATTAGTATTCATTCGAATAGTAATAAGCATTAATTTCCATCAACTCACTACACTTTTGCACGTTGAGTAGTATATTCTATTTTCCTGCTCATCAAACATCTAATTTCATGTTGTTCCAACCTAGATTGTCACAGTTCCTTCAACTTCGAGCACAATAAAAAATATACCCTGCAAGTGTTCATAGAGGAAATTAGGAAATATGGCCCATAGATGTCGAGGAAGGAAGGAGCTGAAGGCCCCTGATAAAGACGAGAATTGTGTTTCAGCTAGAGAACCATTTTTACCCCAAGAAATCGTCATTGAGATCCTGAACTGGATGCCAGTAAAGTATTTGTTAAGGATGAAATGTGTGTGCAAACAATGGAATGATTTAATTCAAGACCGCTATTTCATCCAAAAGCATATTAGTCTCACTAATAGTCGCTATGTATACTATTTCAATAGACAGAAAGTTGAAGGTAACATGGATGAGGAAGATGATGACAAGGACAAGTCTAAAAAGGAGACATTCCATCTGGTCTGTGGTTGTGATGGAATGCTACTAAAGAGAAGCAATGCCTCCCAGAAGTGTTTAATTCATAATCCTACCACCCGCAAAATACTATATCTGCCTGACTCTGATCATGATCTTAGCCTTAGCATATCATTCTCTTTTGTACCATCCATTGGTGAGTATAAATTGGTCTCTATATATGAAGATACTGCCACTGGTAACGAAGGTTGTGAAGTTATTACTGTCGGTGTCGACGAGTCTTGGAGGCCTCTACAACTCCCTAACTCACATGGTCCTAACCAGAGTAGAAGGAAACTCTCTGTTGCCTCTGCAGGTGCAGCTGTTCACTGCTTTAGAGTAACCGAGGTTGTGGGGGAGGTATTTGAAGAAGTGGTCTCTCTTGATTTGGAGACAGAGTGCTTCACAAGTACTATTTTGGAGCCGGGCTTATATTCGGATTGGAAGAAGGTTTGGGCTTTGAATTGGAATGGGCGTCCGGCACTTGCAGAGACAGGAAGAGAAGAGCTCAAGGTGCTGGTGATAGAAGATTACAAAAAGAAGTACAAACTGGCTGAAAACAAGTTTGGTGTCTCATTGGGAGGGGCAAAAAAAGTTATGCAGGGAGAAGATTTTGTTCCTCTTGTTGCTGAGCGTGGCATTTTGTGGGTCTGGCTGAGAGACAAGAAGATGTTTGGTTATGATATCAAACATGGAAGAGTTCGTCGAGAGTTATCTGTGCCCGAGGGTTACCGTATTACAGACACAATGTATATTGGCAGAGAAAGCTTAGCAACATTGAGGGGAATGCAGAAGCAGCCAAGTTCTTGGCTGGTTTGATGGATCATCCTACATCTTCTCTGTCAGAAAATTTTCTTATCTTCAATATACATTCGTATGCTGGTGGTTTGCTTAGGACCCTTACTGGGTACAGACAAGATTTTCATTTTTCATTGAAACTGTTTGTTGGTCTCTTTTTGGCTGAATACAAATTGGTTACTAAGATCATAATAAAGCATTTTGAAGGAGAATTGCTTGATATTTGGAGCCCGTAAAATTTAATGATTTAAGTTGATTTTAAGTAAAATTATTCATTTAAAACTTAATTAAAAACTGGAATCTTTTCATTCATTCATAGATAAGTGAATTTCTTTTCCCCAAGTCTTCAAAATTCTAGTAAAATTTCTTAGTGGTATTTATCTATCAATCTTCCCAGAAATGAAATCCAAAGAAACATTATCACGAGGGGTATTTTTTTTTCAAATTAGATTTCCTTAAAATAACATCCAAGCACATGTCCCATGCAGTGAAAACTAAAGCTTACACCAAGATTAGTGGATTCTTCTTAACCAATCTTGGAAAGGACATCGTTCAGGGTGGACACAGTCGCTGCATAGTACTTCTCTGCTTCAGGGGAGCTTTTAATCTTTGCCGCATGGTCCAACTGTTGCCAACAAAACCCAAGTTAGTAGACAATCAAGATCATCAACACATTTTCAGTAGAAAAAATTGTCCACTTTTGAGGGGTGTTAGGGCATTTATGTGATTGAACTTGGTAAGAAGTGGGTTCTTTTACTCACATCACTGATGGTCGAGAAGAGCTTTCCAGTGAGTTCTTTCAGGGATTTCTTCTCGTCTTTGGGCTTTGCAGAAATGACGGTGTTGAGGTCGTACCGGAGATATTCTGCCTTGAGACGGAGATCCATCTGGACATATGGCCAAGCCTTCTTGTCTATCAATGTCTTCACCCCAACAATGTCCTTAGCTGACTCCTTCGCCCTTACTGCTGCTGCAGCTGGGGGCAGTGGCTGAATGAAGAACCGGTCCTTCAATGGCAGATCAAGGTCCCTTGCCTCATCAGAGTTTAGAGTACCAGCTGCAAGAACCCAAATTTTTTCCACCATGATCAAATCAAAGTCCATAGACATAGAGGTTTGATTTGTAAGATATATAGTGAATTATGTATTCCGATGCATATGCTTGTGAAAGTGAACCGGAGACTTACGCAATCCACCAGAGGGTGGGGGAGGGGGGCCAACCTTGATGGACTTGGCCTCAGCAAGCACAGCCTGAACAAAAGAGCCCGAGGCCAGGCCAGCAGCAACGAGGCCCAGCACTGCACGACGGCTAGTCTCAGGCTCAACTGGAGCCTGCTGAGCTCTAACACTGAACCCAGGGCGTGCCACACCCACCCTGCTGCTGCTGCCGCTGCTCAATCGGGTTGAGCCACTGATCTGGAGACTGCCCTCCAGGACGGCCTGAGAGGACCCGCGTAGCCCAGCCATTGAAGCCATAGCTTGTGCCATTTCTAGAGCCTTGAACTCACCCCAAGCTTGTGGTATTGATCAGGTTGTAATGGTAGATGATGAGAGGTTATGTGAAATATATTTTTGAGTAAGGAGTGGATGATATTTCTCTTTTAAGTTTATTTCTGTGATGTAGATTGATTAGGAGCTCCACCTTATCTGCCATTTCCTCCTTGGATAACTTGGATATGCCACTATCCACTGGCTGTTTGACACGTTTCCATGCCAAACCTCTTCTATTCGACAAGCTGGATTGGGTTCCCTGTCTGGCCTGATGGTGCCTTGACACGTGGACTCTAGCAGATATTGATTCCAACGACTCCTCTCCCGTGTGTTATTGTGCAAGGTAAATTGGGGATTCCTACACATTGAAATTAGAAGATGAGTTCATCTGGGTTCACCCGGGTCGATACTCAAACTCAATCCAAAAATAAATCATATTTGTCCAAAGTTCAGTCCAATTTGATTTATAACCCCAATTGCTTAATCCGAATTCAATCAAACTTTTTTTTTCATACTCGGGTTAGGTTCGAATTAGAGAAGATGTATGAGTTAGGCTCACATCCGTCGGATTGGGTGGTTTACATGGGTTAACAAGATCAAAACTTGAGTCGATTTGGCTTGCACCAAGGAAAAGAACAAAAGAAAAATATATAATTTCAATGTAAATATGTTAATACAAAAATATAAAAGATAAAACAATTCACACGCAATATTGTATGTACATCCAAAAATGAAAGAAAATATTATTATGCATTATAGAAAATATAATAAAAATAAAAATACAATTATTTAATTTAAAAATATCCTATTTTTTTTTTCATTGTATCTACACGTTGAATCAACGAGTCATCTCTTTGTTCCTTAGAGTGTCTCACTTTCTCCACAATCTCTATCTACCATATATAATCTTTCATAAGTTCATCTCTATCTAATTAACATTTACCAATCATATGTATATAAATATTTTTAATAACTTAATTTCCTTATATCATAAGGAAATTTAATATTATTATGACATGTGAATATAAAAAATATTTTTGTATAATATTTTTTTTTTATAAAAAAAGGAATATATATTAATTCAAAATTTGAGACACTTTCTAATAGATTGCTTCATGGAAAAAAAAAGTATAATATATTAACAAGTTGAAGGAAGTTTGCGACATTAAAAGTTTGCATTTCATTGGGTGGAGAAATATATAATATCTATTAATTTCATCAAAATCATGACATCCATCGATTTATTGTTGATATAAGATAAATTATTTAAATTCGTAAATTTAATTAAAATTTAAATGTCACTAGTTAATTAATATAGTATAAAATTATTAATATAATAAATGTTAACTAATCCAACCCCCCTCAATTTAGGTTACATTTTTGTTAGCTAAAGGTTTTCTTTTCAATTAATTTTGATGATTACAAACCAAAGGAAATTGATCTAATGTTGTTTTTTAGCTCTTTGAACTAAAATGTTTTTTACCATGTCAATAGCTAAGGAAGATCAAATGGAGCCATGGAAGTTTTCAAAAAGATAAAGACCATTTTAAATTGAATTTTTGTAAGATTGTAGAGGCACTAGGTTAGAATTGCATTTCATCGGTTTTAAAGCATCATAGCTCATCTAAGTTATTTCAAATTATTTTATATTTTTGGAATTTGGATGAAAAATCGTTTTAAAGAAAATAGTTTCGGATTAGAATTTAATTATCAAAGAAAATAGTCATTGAATTTATGGTATCAATGACTTGAAACCAATTGATATTCAATGAGGATAAGTTAAGCCTTTTTATGGTATTTGACTACCATCATTTGAGTAATTCATTCCCAAACTCAAGAATGACATCATTGCATCCACGATATAGAAGTTCATCAAGTTGAATTTTCAACCAAAACTTTTAAGCTATGTATGGTTCTCAAAAATTTTGAGGGAAAATGCAAAGGAAAGAAAATAGAGAAAAAAAGTAAAATAAAAGAAAAACTGAAGGAAAATAAAAAATAGAGTTAAATATGATAAATTATTTTTATTTGTTACTTCAAACTCATTTTATTTATTTTAACTTATCAATATAAAGATTAAATAATTTTAAAATGCATAAGTTTCCAATTAATTTTAGTTATATTTAATTTTCTTTGGAATATTTTATAAGACAACCAAACATGAGAAAATCATTTTTCTTAACATTTTTTTTTCTTGAGAAACTTGTATTTTGATGGGGCAATTTAAGAAATATATGGTTTTCGGAACCCAACTTTATGAGATTTGAAAACCAACTTTTAATGTGGAAAGTTACATATTTTTCATGCACTCTGAGTCGGCTACATATTTTGTGCCGAGATTGCCCTCGGGTTTAGAGATTTTCAAAAATTATCCTTTTTGTTCTTTTTTTTTTTCCCTCCTCGTACCCACTATCCGCCTCTCCTTCCATCCTTAGTGAAACTAGCCAACACTTTGTTGGCATCATCACTGGCTGTCACTCACACCTCTCTCTGGTCGGCAATCTCCCCTTCTCTCCATTTCCTTTATCTCTTTCTTTCTCTTGGTGATGTCAAAAGGGAAGGGCACTTGTTGATCACGCGCTGATCACGCACATTGCTATTGTTGTTGTTGTCACCGCCGTTGTAGGAGCAACTCTCGCAGTCATTGATGGCGGCGACGGCGGAAGCACCAGTGTAGGGAGAGACGTCGAGGAGGGGCGGGAGGGAGGCCGACGAGGGCGAGCTCACCTCTAGGAGAGGTTAACAGTGGAACTCAGTCGCGCCTTCTTCCCTCCGGCCCTAGTTCTCCACCATCGCCACCGCCACCACTACCAATGACCCATTGCTCTTGCTACCTCTCATCAGCGGCAAAACCAGGCGGCACTTTGTCAGCTTCATCATTGGCCGTCGCTTACAACTCTCTCCGGCTGGCAACCTCCCCCTTTCTCCCTTTCCCTTCCCTTTTCTCTCTCTTGGTGATGTCGAAAGGGAAGGAAAGAGAGAGAAAGAGGGAAGGGAAAGAGAGAGAGGGGGGGGGGGGAGAGATTGCCGACCGGAGAGAGGTGTGAGTGGTAGTCGGTGATGACGCCGACAAAGTGTCTGCCGGTTTCATTGGGAAGGGAGGGAGAGGTGGATGGTGGGTACGTGAGGAAAAGAAATGATAATTTTGGAAAATCACTAGACCCGGGGGCAATATTAGCACAAAATATGCAGTCGGCTCAAAGTGCATGAAAAATATATAACTTTCCACATTAAAAACTGGTTTTCAGATTTCATAAAGTTGGGTTTCAAAAACCATATATTTCCCAAATGACCCCATCAAAACACAAGTTTCCCTTTTTTCTTTCCTTTGTACTTTTCAGGAACCAAACACAACCTTAGGCTATGTTTGGTTCCCAAAAAATTAAGGGGAAAATGCATGGGAAATAAAATACAAAGGAAAAATAGAATGAAAGAAAAAGTGAAGGAAAATAAAAAATAGATTAAAAGTAGATAAATTATTATTTTTGTTACTTCAAACTCATTTTATTTATTTAAACTCATCAATATAAAGATTAAATACTTTAAAAATACATAAAATTTTAATTAATTTTAATTATGTTTGATTTTTTTTTATATTTTTCATAGGACAACCAAACATGAAAAAAATCATTCTCCTTTACATTTTTTTTCTTTCCTTAATATTTTTCGGGAACAAAACATAATTAGAAAACATAAAATATAAAACTCCATCTTTTTTTTTTAATCATCCTATATGATTGGCTTCCTTCATTTTCTCCAACAAGATTTTGACCCTATCGAAAAGCTCTAGGACATTTAGTCAAAAGTTGCATAGTTACCGTTGTTACATTTGTAATTTAAGGATGATTAAATTATGAAGTTCCCACATTTGACTTATTAAAGTATTTTATTAATTGGGTTTGAATTAAATACACCATCATTTTTTATTTAAATTTTCTTCAAATGCATTTTTACCCTTTTTATTTATTATTTTCATTTGTCTCTTTTTTATTCAAAATAAGAGAGATATTCCCTTGCTTAAACATCTAGCAAGATGTATGAAATTTATCAAAGTTCCGTAAAATCTAAATTTTGATAACACTTATTCGATTCATAAAGAAAAAAAGGTTATAATAATCCGTTAAATATGACAAGTAATATTAATTTATCAAGCATATTGTCGAAATTCAAGTTGGTAGACTTATTTAAAGAAAATATCAATTTACCAATAATAATCGTAATAACTCCATGTTTTCAAAATTAGAAAAAAGATGAAAAGCAAGAAGAAAGATATTTCTTAAAAAGGTTACTTTGAAAAAAATTAACATATATTATTATCACATTTTAATAGATGTGTATTAAAAAAATGCACATTCAAGTAAAATATTTATGAGAAAATCATATTGTATCTTGAGAATGTTTTTTAAAATAATTTTCAAAACAAATGTTCGGTGTTTTTTTTATAGTAAAAGCTTGTTTAAAAACTTTGTTAAATATTTTAATCTATTTTTAAAAAAATTAAATTATTTTTTAAAATAAATCCAAAAAATAAATAAAAGCAATTAAAATATTTTCTCCTATAATACTCCATTTTCAGAATAATTAAAAAAAACATTTAGGGAATATTAATGACCAAATTAAGGTTCTTGTCCTCGAAAATAATTTTTTTTTGTACATTTTTTGGTATTATTCCTACTTGTATACAGCTGAGCCGGACCGTAGAAGCTACAAATATATCATGAACCGGTCTTTACAACCGGTTCGGTTCAGACCCCAAAAAATGAAAATCGAGTACCGCGGCTACCGCCAGATCGAACATTCAAAACAATTCAAATTCCTCCTTCTCCCTCCTGTCTCTCCATCTCGCTCTTCTGCAAGCCCTAACCCTAACCGCTGATTCCAACTCCAAATTCCATTGTTTTTTGAGAAAATCAAAGCCAGATCTGGATCATTATCCTTCCATCTGTTGAATCAATCCGATAGAAGTCTGGTACATTCAGATGCAATCCACGGCCGCGCACCAAGAACTCTTGGAAAATCTCACTCTCTGATTTTTTTTCTCTTCACTTTCTCGGCTTCGGTGAATGGCTTCCCGTAATCAGAACAGGCCTCCTCGTAGTCCTGCTACGGTAAGCTTCATTTTGTTAGGTTGTTTTCCTAGGTTTGTTTGGTCACTGAGGGAACTGAGGACAGGGGAAAGAAATGGAAGTTATGAATCTTGTTTTTGTTGTTGTTTTTGGGTTGTAGAATATGTAAAACTCTCAATTGAAGTAAAAAGTTGTGTGAATTTACTCTCATAAAAGGAAGAACTCAAGTCTGTTAACTAATTACATTTGGCTCGGTTGGAGGAGCTTTAGTTTCTGACAATGGGAAATCTAAGCTTTAACAACTTAAGTTTTCTTTTTCTACATTTTGTAAGCAACCAAACAGCGCAGAATTAGCGTTTCTTTGTTTGTAATACATTTGCTTCTTTCTGCCTTATTTTCCTTACCCCTTAATTTGAATTTTTTTCCTTTTAGAAAAAGGACAATATGGATGAAGTTCCCCTAGATAAGCGTAGGAAGATTGGAACAGGTAGAATGTTGGGCACAAGAGGGGTGGGTCGTGGACGCCAAGCCTTTGCCGCCATCAATAATCAGCAAGATTTGGGGGCTCCAAGTGGAATGACTAGTACTGAAGGTCCGGAGTGTGGAACCATCGAGTTTACTAAAGAGGAAGTCGAGGCACTACTAAATGAAAAGATTAAGGCAAAGAAGTTTGACACGAAGGTTGTCTTGATCTTTCAAGATTGTAATTTAATTCTTCATTTTGCTTGTTTCCATGGTTTGCCTGTTAATTTTGAGTACCTATTTTTGCAGGGGAAAATGGAACAAATGGATGGTCATATTAAGAAGCTAAAGCTTTGTATCAAATGGTTTCAACAACACGAAGAAGGCCAACTTGTCGAGCAGGGAAAACTACAGAACGCATTGGAATGTGCTGAGAAAAAATGCGCTGATACTGGTAACAGTGACACCTTCGTTTTATTTATATAGTCTTGAAAAAAAATCATTTGCTTCTTTTCTAAGAAGGTCCTTTCTTGGTCTTATTTTTTTGGATAAGAAGATACAAAAAAATCATTTGAAAACCTAACAATTTCTCTTTATACAGCAAAACCAATTAGTTGATTTGTTGGGAATTGTGTTTCCTTCCATTTCTACAATGCCATTTCCAGGACGTAAATTAGATATATTGTGCTCATCCCACTCCTGTTATAGAAATAAACATGGTAGTCTAACATTCTCAATGATGCATACTCTCATTCATCATTAAGAATGTTTTTTTTTTCTTGATTTTGTTTCCACCAAATCAAGCAGAACCCCAGGGGAGCTGTAATGTAGATTTATTTGTATGCTCTCAGAGTTGGAGATGAAAAACAAGGAAGAGGAGTTGAATGTAATTATCGAGGAACTGAGGAAAAGCATTGCTTCTTTACAAGACAAACTTGTGAAGGAAGAATCAGAAAAATTGGTTAGTTTTTCAATCCTTTTTGATTGTTTACTATGACATTTTATATTTTTCCTTTTCTTTTTCCTTCATGTAAATGTTTATGATTGAACAATCAGGATGCAATGGACTCTTATACAAGAGAAAAAGAAGCCAGGGCTGCAGTTGAGAAAGTGAAAGCTTCTTTATCAGAGGAGCTTGCTAAAACTCAGCAGGAGAAATTAAATGCTAATCAAAAGGTAATGTAACAACAGTCATCTAGATGATTTGTGTTTTTATCTCCGAATTCATATAATTAATGTCTCCCTTTGTATATTTTGAATTTTGCAGGTAACCTCACTAAATGATATGTACAAGCGATTGCAAGAGTACAACACAAGTTTACAGCAGTACAATAGCAAGCTTCAAACAGATCTTGCAACGGCAAATGAGTCACAAAAAAGAGTGGAAAAGGAGAAACTGGCTATAGTGGAGAACCTTAGCACCTTGCGAGGTCACTATAACTCGCTGCAAGAGCAATTAACATCATCTAGAGTAAGTGCATTGTTCATTTTATGCTGAATTTGGGCTGTTTTTCACTTGGGCTTCGTCTTATTATTATTGATCTTTTCATTGTTGTTATCACTATATTACTATATCTCAACAAACAATGTTGATTTGAATGTATTATACTTGTTCCCATTCCTCCACTTGTTTTTAGTCGCTGTAATGTATATTGGCAGAATGCTTGAAAAGCTTGTTTGTGTGAGCTACTCATTGGAATAATGTGAACCTATTTTTTTTCGAATTCTAACAAATGGCATGCCTAACCTAGCTTGAATAGCATTGCTTATTAACCTGGTGGTTGATCTCTTAACCCTACTACCATCTTGGTTCTTTTCTTGCAAGGTCTCAAGCTTGTACATTTATCTTTCCTGTAGTAGTTAGCTTGTTGACCTTTTCTTACATAGAATGCCAGAAGTTGAAACGGCAGCAAACATAAATACTTGTGGTGGATTTTAATGCTTTAATTTAGTTATATTCGAATCATAGTAAGAAAAATAAATGAAGAAAATAAAGGAAAAGTTACAAATTGGTAAATGCAGTTGAAAATAAATTCAAACAATAAGGACAGGTGCTCCCGGAGATTTGGAGATTTACACTATGCAGTTTGGATGAATAATGTAGTGATCATTTGTCCGAACTTATCTATTCCATCTCCCATTACAGTCCCATTTCCTCATAACTAAAAACTACAAATCTCTGTCAAATGGGATCATTTTTAAAAATAAATTTAACTATACACTAAAAGAAGATACTTAGGAGGGAGAAAGAAAGTCAAGGACCAAAATTGTTTTCCTCTAGAAGGAAACTGTTTATTATTAGTTTGCATATATCATTTCAACGGCTTTGTTTAAATTTGTAGGGTTTTTTGTTTGTTTGTTTGTTTTGTTTTGGCCTAAATTGTTTTCCTTTATAAGGAAACTCTTTATTATTATTTTGCATACGCTATTACGTTGGTTGTGTTTAAGTTTGTGGGTTTTTTGTTTGTTTCTTTTGTTTTTTAGGCTTCTCAGGACGAGGCTGTAAAGCAAAGGGAATTGCTAGGAAATGAAGTCCAGTGTCTTAGAGGAGAACTGCAACAAGTAAGAGATGACCGTGATCGACAAGTGATGCAGGTGCATGCCTTGGCTACAGAAGTGGAGAAGTACAAAGAGAGTACTGGGAAATCATTCGTAGAGTTGGATAATTTGACAGTAAAATCAAATGCATTGGAGGTCTGTTGGTCCTATTGTCATGCATTGTAGGTTTCACACTGGCATGCCTTCTGAAGATCTTGGACTTTGTTTTTCAGGAAACATGTTCTTCTCAACGGGAGCAGTTACGCATCTTACAGCATCAACTAGCAGCAGCAAATGAGAAATTGAAGGTAATGCTCTTAAGGTTTTTGGAATTGTTTCAAATGTTTGTTGTGTTTGTATTTTTGATGTAGTCCATCACATGTAGCATATAGTGATGGTCTTTGTGATATTGCTGATCCATGAGCATGTGATTTGCTTTCTTTAGATGGTTGATTTGTCTGCTTCAGAAACAAGGACAGAATTTGAGCTGCAAAAGGGTGTTGTAAGCGAATTACAAGATCGTTTGGCAGATGCAGAGCTTCGAATTATTGAGGGAGAGAATTTACGAAAGAAGCTTCACAACACTATTTTGGTGAGGTTCTTGCACTTTACTGCTTGGCATAAAGATTGACTGTTACTAAACATTTGTTTCTCTGCAGGAACTAAAAGGGAACATTCGTGTATTCTGCAGAGTGCGACCTTTGTTACCCGAAGATGGTGCTGGTTCTGAAACCTCAGTAGTTTCTTTTCCTACATCTACAGAAGCCCTTGGCCGGGGCATTGACTTAACACAGAATGGTAAAGAATCTATAGTTACAGTCTGTTCAAAGCTAAATAGATAGTCGCTTTACATATTTCAATTGTCATGCAGTGGTCCCAAATAAGACTTTTTGTGGACAATGTTTTAGCATCTCTGAAATTTAACGTGTGAAATCTTTTATTCTATTTCCTTTATCAGCTGAAAAAAAAATTCAGAAAATCATTTTTGTTTTTGTGCCAGCATATTTGTTACTGAGTAGAAATAGAAAATTTCTTACAATATTTTAATTGTCAACAGGGCAGATATATCCTTTCACATTTGACAAAGTTTTTGCTCATGGGGCCTCCCAGCAGGATGTATTTGTAGAAATATCACAGTTAGTACAGAGTGCCCTTGATGGCTATAAGGTGATTCATCTGTGCTTTTGTCCTTTGAAACTGTAACAAAATTATGAGCATAAAACTGTACTGATTTGGGTGGGTAAGGTAGCCTGGAATTAAGATTTAACTTGAATTTGAAGGTTCGAGCTGATTATTTTTTCAGCTACAGTTCAGACCCAAATTTTAAAACGCAACTTGATTGCAATAGAAAGGCTGTTTGGAGTCGTTTGTTCTTGGATTATGCTTATCTGAAATTGTTATCTGATTTGGCAGTTTTGACCTTCTGCTACTATTTGAATTCATGTAGCCTTAGACGCCTTTCTCTTATTGTTTACTAGAATAGATTTCTGCAAATGCAAGGTTGAAATGTATTTTATTCTATTACTTTATGAAAATGGATGGAAATGGAATCACTATTTGCTTCTTTAAAAATTTGACTTATTTGTTTACATTGTTGCATTGTCTATAAACCTTCTGATGGATTTGTTTTTCTTGTGAAACCATACAAAATATTTTTCTTTCCATAGAGAACTTTATTTTATTGGATGTGCATTGAGAAGAATTTAGCTTATTGGTTGCAATTGTCTGATTACCTCTTAATGTTGTAAAATGCAATGAAATATTTTGTATAATTCTCATTTGATTCTTGTTTTGTTCTCTTTGTAGGTTTGCATATTTGCATATGGTCAGACAGGTTCTGGTAAAACCTATACAATGATGGGAAGGCCAGAAGCTTCTGATGAGAAAGGCCTGATACCTCGGTCATTAGAACAGATATTTCAAACCAGTCAGTCTCTTTTGGCCCAGGGCTGGAGATATAAAATGCAGGTAAATAGTTTTTGTCGGTTTTCATCCACTTTCTTGAGATTTTCTGTTCTGAGTTCTTACCATTTCTTATGAAATTTGTAGGCCTCGATGCTGGAAATTTATAATGAAACCATCCGTGATTTGTTATCAACGAGTAGAACAGGTGGTCTAGATGTGACACGTACAGAAAATGGTGTTGGTGGAAAGCAGTATGCAATTAAACATGATGTGAATGGAAACACCCATGTCTCTGATCTCACCATTGTTGACGTCAGCAGTATGAAAGAGATTTCATCTCTTCTACAGCAGGCTGCTCATTGCAGGTATTTTGAAGTTGTCCATTAATATTTGTTGTCAATTTAAGAATGTTGATACACAAAATGGGTTCTAGGTTATGTTTCTTATATTGCTATTGATTTTGTGTTAAGTTCTGCAATGCTTTTCCTGAGATTTTTTTTGTTAATATATATATATATATATATATATATATATATATATATATATATATATATATAAATGTTAGATATGATAAATCTTAGATAAAACATAAAATGTTAAATATATGACACTTTTAATCTCGTTAAGAAATTTCATTTATTTGGATCTGTAAATTCTAAGATAAAAGGGTATTGCCACTTTTTTCTCTTAGGTCTGTTGGCAGAACACAAATGAATGAGCAGTCATCCAGAAGTCACTTGGTATTTACCTTGCGAATATCTGGGGTAAATGAGGTACATTCCCATTCCCTTGCAATACTACATTTTTGTACTCTTCTGCTACATACATGCGTGCACAAACAAACTCTCATCCACATCTGTTGACCACTTTGTTGATCTGCTAGAGTACCGAACAACAAGTACAAGGTGTCTTAAACCTCATTGATCTTGCGGGAAGTGAGCGACTCTCCAAGAGTATGTCAACCGGAGACCGGTTGAAGGAAACTCAGGTATCTCTTTTAGAGATCCTTTTTACTATCCACCCTTTTTGATTTGTTTTTAATATTCATTCTAAATAATTATTCTGACCTTCCCTTAAAAAATCAGGCTATTAATAAAAGCTTATCTTCACTAAGCGATGTCATACTGGCCCTAGCAAGGAAAGATGATCATGTTCCATATAGGAACTCAAAGCTAACCTATCTTCTCCAGGTAAATGTCTTCAAACTTCCTGACCTTGTGGCTGCATGTTCTTTGGAACAATGGTTTGTCGATCTAGTAAAAGCTGAGCTGGACCTATCTGTTGGAAAAAGAATTAGGTTGATTGGCCTTTCTGGTTGAATTAGCATAATCATACTCATTAAAATTATGAACAAGTTTGACTGTTGGCAGTTCAAATAATCCTGAAAAATTGATTCCCCAATATCTATCTTCCATGATTAAATAAAGGTTTAGATATAATCTTTTTGGCAGATTAGTTTTGGATTGAAGGGTTGACAATTTGATGCAAACTCCCAAAGCTATACTGTTTGCCTGCTTTAGTGATTTTAAATTATGTTAGAACAATGCATAGAAAGAGATGCTTGTTTTATTTTGATGCTTTGTGGAAAATAAACATGCCAATCATGTACTTCCAGACTCTTGTTATGATTGTTTCCTCCATATATCCCTCATATGATTGTGAAATGTTGGATATGGGACATTCCATGCTAGTCATCACCAGTTTTTATTCATGTTCTTATATTGATGAGATGTATTTGATTCGGAACTTGGACTGGTCTCCATAAGTTAAGTAAGTTTCTGTTCTATTAAATGGCATAGAAGTTTGTCATATCTTAGCTGGTTTTGCATCATTAAGAATTTCTGAAATCTTTGTTATTTGAATAATCAGCCTTGCTTAGGTGGGGATTCCAAGACCCTGATGTTTGTCAACATCTCTCCCGACCCATCTTCAGTTGGTGAGTCCCTATGCTCTCTTAGGTTTGCTGCCAAGGTCAATGCCTGTGAAATTGGGATTCCTCGGCGCCAGACCACCATGCGGATTTCAGATTCTCGCTTGAGCTATGGCTAAATATTTTTTTTTGTGTAACCGTTATTTGCAATGAAGGTTCATGTTTGGTTGTAACGTGTATAATCAAGAAATGGATCTGGCTTGTATCAGTGATTATAGAGTGAGCTTACTAATTTGTATTTTAGAGTGGTGCCGCGGTGAGGCCATTTCCCCTTTTCTTTGGTGACTGATAGAAACGCAGAAATCAACTTATTGGCGTATTAACATGATAATCGAATCTTACATGAAAAACAAAAGCTATCTGCCATTTGATAAATGTAGGCAATGAAAAAGTATGGATGCCTTAATTGCATCCTCCTTATCCTTATCCTTATGCACAAGGTTTGGTTTCAACAAATCAAACCCTCTATTTATCCGGGTAAAAGTTGTAACGGAAATTGAAACAAAACAATATATTAATTTTCAATTGAATTTTTTAATATTCCATTTTATTTATATTTCTATTTCTATTTATCCAACTCATGTTGTGGATGGTCATCCGTTAACTTGCTGAAATAGTTAGCTAATAAGAAATTGCCTTAATTATGATCCGTGTCCAACTTGTGTTGGGGATTGTCATCCGTTACTTGCTGAAATAGTTTGCTAATAAGAAATAGCCTCAATTATGATCCGTGGCTGGGTCCACTAGTTGTCATGACGCAAGATAGATATTCTAGATTCCACCCTGGTTTAATATCTTTAACTATCAAACGAAGAGGAAGAGGAAGAGGAAGAGGAAGAGGAAAAAGATGGAAAATCAGGAGCCGGAGGAAAACAAGTCTAGAGTTGTTAAGGTGGAGTCTGAGGAGTCATGGGATTTCTATATCAGCCAAGCCACCACCCAA
Source organism: Vitis riparia (assembly GCF_004353265.1). NCBI lineage: Eukaryota > Viridiplantae > Streptophyta > Magnoliopsida > Vitales > Vitaceae > Vitis > Vitis riparia. The sequence goes on from NC_048440.1 coordinate 20,059,825, forward strand.
GGCTGCCCTGTCAGTATTCTTTCCCCATCATCATCATCAACTTCACAATTTTCATTTTCTCAATTCCATATTGTATCTTCTCTGCTGTTTTGATTTTTATCAACTGATTTCAGCGGAACCGTCTCACTTCTCACCCATAAATGACTTTTGTTTGATGGAATCATCCCATGTAACCCTGACATGCCAGATAGATCAATCGATCCCAACTTCATATTCATTCAATCTTGATGATGATTCGAAAGTGTTTTTAAATTGGGTTGTGGGGTTGTCGAATTGCAGGTTGTTGTGCACTTCACTGCTGCATGGTGCATCCCCTCTGTGGCCATGAACCAGTTTTTTGAAGAACTGGCTTCAAATTACCCAGATGCTCTGTTCCTCACTGTTGATGTGGATGAAGTTAAGGTGAGCCCCCCTCTGTTTTATGGAAATATAATTGGAAACCTTTGTTGTGGGCTTGATCTTCTTAGAAAGTTCCTTGCTTGTACGGCAACCAAAGGGGGGAAGAGGGTGTGGAGATGGGTTTATGCTTATGCCCTTGTGAATTAACAACAAATTTGATGCCAGTTTGTTTATGGTGATGTGAACATAATTTTTTTTTGTTCTCTTTGGTTTGGTTTAGGCGGTTGCGGTCAAAATGGAAGTGAAGGCTATGCCCACATTTCTGCTGATGAAGGAAGGAGCTCAGGTGGACAGGCTGGTGGGTGCCAATCCAGATGAGATAAGGAAAAGGATAGATGCTTTGGTGCAGTCCTTTCGCGTGTATGTAGCCTAGTGGGTTTATGCATACGCATATATAGATATATAATAGTGTAAATATGCGGTTGTGCTATTCCAGACGAGGATATGGATGACTATGAGTGAATGATTGAAATTCTAAATTCCTAATCATCACTTTCTTATCTTCTCCTTTGTACATCAGGGTTTCTGAATTCACCTTAATCGTGTGTAAAGAGTGGCATTTCTCATCCCTCTGGTCACCACTGACTCCATTTGAATGGCCTTGCTCTAGCCTCTACCCCAGGGCCAGAAAATGAAATCAGACCTCTTGTGTTTGTTGGGTTATGTGCCCTTATTCAGGACCATTACTTTGGGCAGGTGGATATTAGGTACAGCTGGTGTGCCCAATGTTGCTTCCAAACAGAAAAACTCAAGAAATCCATTCCTTGATGAGCGTTAATTGAACTATAACCATGATTCTAATTGAATGGGAAAAAGAAAATTTAAAAAAAAAGAAAAAGTAAAGTGTATTTATTTAATTTTTTTATTTGAGATAAAGGAAAATATGAAATGGCATGAAAACAAAAACGACGTCGTATTGACTGTGATTGCAAGTGGATGGCTGAGCCCGGGTCTGCGAAATTGACTAATATGTTGCCACTTTTGTGAAAAGTGGGAAAGCAAAACGACGTCGTATTGACTGTGCCTGGAAATGGATGGCTGAGCCCCGGTCCACGAAAATGAATGAATTTGAACGGTGGTGTGTGATGGTGAATGGTGCCACCGATCCTTAAAACCAGAAAAAAAAAAAAAAAAAAAACCCAAATTCATTTCTCTTCTCACCACCGACTTCAATTTCGCCGGAGAAAACTCCGGTATGGTATCTCCAGAAGAAGATCCAAATTGGATCTTCGACTACGGCTTGATCGACGACGTTCCTGTCCCCTCCCTCCAAGCAACCTTTAATTGGCCTTCTCATGATTTCACTGCTTCCGCCGCTCTCGGGTTCGTTCTTCTTTGTCTTTAGTGATGTAATTGAGGATTTGATTTATGATGTTTGTCTTCCTCCTTTTTGTTGTGCTTTGAATTATTTGATTTATTGCAATATTTTATTTGTTGAAATGACTGTAAATCTGCGTGCCTTGATCAAGTGCAATGCTTCAAAATTGTGCATGACTGTGGAGAGTATAATGTGGTCATCTTCGAGTTTGTTCTTCATAAAATGACTAATTGTGGAGCACAGCTAATGGAGACATGATAAATAATTTTATACTTTCATTCTGCCAATTGTTGAGCCCAGTTGTGACATTTAGCTAATTTGTGTCGGTTGGGTATTACTTTTGTCGGCATCTTGGCTGGATTTGGCGTGAGAAGTTGAAAATGGTACCAACTGTAGTCAGTTGTGAGGTATACTTTGGGTTGGGGATTGTTTGAAGTAGAATGAAGGAAGCAATTTCCTGAAAATTCATAATTAGAGTTGAAAAAATGTGTGAAATACGGTGACTGCTTTATTTTCAGATAAAATAACCACTCTTTACCAGGGACAATGGAATGAGTTATGCTTTTGCCTTTTCAGATTATACGCCCGGGTTTTTGTGGAAAGTAGAGAGCCCAAGACTTTTTCCAATTTGAGAGTGCTGTCATTTTTTCTAATCAATAATTTTTAGGTGTTTGAAGAGCAAGGATAAGTGATGATCTGAGGTTTTAGGATTGTCAAATTGCTTATTTCCGCCAAGCGTTATGGAATTGCTTTGATTTGGATCTTGTAAGTCTTGCGTAAATGCTTGTGTTGCTGAAATAACTATTTTCAGTTGCCCTTTATAAGAACAATTTCAGATTGTTGAAGCCTCCATGAAAACTAGTTCGGTTATTAGTTCTTGTACATTCTCCAGAGAGAGTTTTCTTTTTGGAACTCTATGAAAATACAAATGATACACATCCAATCCACTGCTTATCAGTGACTCTGGCTGTTCCAGTGTATATAAGCTAAATTGTTCTGAAGTTTCACTAGTTTGGATCACTCTTATTTAAGTGTTGCTGGGCATAGGCTCGGTTTGGCTCTACTCCTTGCACTTTTATTTCACTTGGGTTCGGCATTTATCCTTTTGGTTCGGTTCAGAGTTACCTCAAGGAACCTTGTTTTACATGGATTTTGACATCAGACGTCCCTGACTGGTTATATAGCTTGAAAAAGACAGGATGCTGGTATTTGCTGCAAGGATTCATGCTTGAAATACTTTGTTTGCCTTCAGAGTAAGCAGCTTACAACCATTTAAAAAACAAGGAACTCTTATAGTTCCTCTAATATCATTTAACACCATCTGCAGCCCCCAAAGTGGATGAAAGTTTTCTGCACGATGCAAAATGTTGTTAGTTACTGTTGGTAGTAAATCTGGCATGCTTTTCTGGATCCCACCTTAAAAAATAACGTTTTTAATATTCATATGCCTAATATGTTTTCTCATGACAAAAAGGGAATGTGTCATATACTTCCTTCACGTTTTTGAATTTTTCATTGACTTCCTTTGTGGTTTCTGAAATATCAATGACATTCTTTCTCTCTATATGGCTATGATGCATCACTTCTCTTCCTGATCTGAGTTTTCTGGTCAATGCAAGTTAAGTAAAACAATTTTTTACCCTCATTTTGATTATCAACCTAAATAGTAAAGTTAGTTATAAGAAAGTAAATTATCATTTAACAGTTGATTTAAGGCAAGATTCAAGACCAGGGCCTTTAGGAATATTTTAGAAAACATAGTAGAGATTGGTAATATTCTCAATTTCTGAACCTCCTTGAAGTACATAAAACGGTGATATCTACCAATGTGATGACAGTTTTATCTGTGTTATTTACCAATTATTGGTTTATATCTGCTGACTATAGATTAGATAGATGATTATAAAAGAATGAAACTTGAAACATTATGATTAATAAAGGATTCAATATGGCTCAGCTTTATCTTTCTTTAGCCTTCAGGATAACCAGGAAATCTGAATGCTTGCATATTCAAATGGTTCTTTCTCCTGTATTAATGCTCTGGTCAATGAATGTTAGTTGTAAAGTTATTTCATTTTATTTTATTTATTTACTTTTTGGGTTTGTTTGTGCGAACAAATGCAGTTCAGATAAAAGAAAACAATTGCAAGTTCTGATATTTGCAACCGGAGCATTTGTATGTGATTATGTTTCTGCAGAATTTTTTTTTCCCTCTAGACCTTTTTACTGAGGTAGTATGAGAACTAAACATCCCTTAGAGGGAATTTGCCAACTTCAAAGATTATCTCTACATGATTGTGCTGTTCTTCTCTTGTTACTGTTTTTACCCCTCTTTATTTCTTATTTTTTAATGCTTTAATGGTTTCATCAATTTTGTTGCAACTGAGCAAAATAAACTCTTGTTTTGCAAAACAGACTCATGTGTTTTCTTATCATTTTTCTCAGTGTGGAATTTGATGACTCGCCTGTGAATTTGGATGATGTGAAGGAAAATCACTCCCGGAAAAGGCATGTAACTATTCATTTTGTTTGTGGTAGGGATAGTTACACTAGACCAATGCTTTATCCCGTTACAATACAGCATATTTTCTACATTTGTTTTCTTGGTGTAGTTTTCTTCTGACTTCCAATTTAGTAGCTTCAAATTTATATTGCACAATTATATCTGTGCTATCAAATTAGATCGGTGGCAAACAATTTATTAGTTCTTTGCTTCTCACATCTTTATTTGTTGTTCCATCAATTCATGTCTGATTCTGCTACAGGATGAGGTCTGGACTGTGCAGCGCATCTGGCTCCAAAGCATGTCGGGAGAAAGTACGGAGGGATAGGCTGAATGACAGGCATGTTCTACTATACTCTCTCTCTCTCTCTCTCTCTCATTTTATCTTTGGATTCATCTCTCAGTCTTTCTCATGTTGAATTTTGGCTTCATCTAAAGGTTCCTAGAATTGGGTTCTATCCTGGAGCCTGGAAGACCCCCTAAAATGGACAAGGCTGTTATATTAAGTGATGCTCTTAGAATGATGACTCAGCTGCGTAGTGAAAGACAGAAGCTGAAGAAATCATGTGAGGATCTGCAAGAGAAGATCAATGAATTGAAGGTCTGCCTGCAATTTTTTATCTGATGTTTTTTTTTCCGTTCTTTTCACTTTTAGAAGCTATTTCAGAATTCAATTCATTTTAGAAATTGGTTATCATGCCTGGGTTCTGCAGATAGTTTCAAGAAAATGCATTTCGGAGTGTCCAATTCCTCTTTAGTTACATTGAAGAACTTTGTTTGTGCAGGCTGAGAAGAATGAGCTTCGTGATGAGAAGCAGAGGCTGAAGACAGAGAAAGAGAACATTGTGCAGCAAATAAAAGCTCTGAGTTCCCAAGCAGGCTTCCTGCCACACCCTTCTGCAATCCCAGCTCCATTTGCCGCTCCAGGCCAAGTTGTTGGCAGCAAGCTGATGCCTTTCATTGGCTACCCTGGAGTTTCCATGTGGCAGTTCATGCCACCTGCTGCCGTTGATACTTCACAGGATCATGTTCTCCGGCCCCCAGTTGCTTAAATTTGAAGGCGTTAACTGTGGATCTTCCTTCCCTGTGCGTGTGGCATGGTTCCATGATCTGGGTTTTCTTCTGGCTCTTGAAGACCCCAAGACTCAATTAGGTGACTGACTGATATTGTTGGGAAATTTGGTTCGGATATTGTTGCTATTACCTGTAATTTTTCATTAGCCAAATCTGGCAATTTATGTTCCCAATTTTGTCTAGTCGAACTGTTGATTTTTGTAACTGTTTTAGAACAATGTTTACGTTCATCGGAATACAAAAAGATCAGAAGACATCCTTGAGAATGGCTGTTTGTTTGAATTACCAAATCTAGAAAAATCTAGCTTGTTATTTCCATTATTCCATTATTTCATTATTTCCATCAACACATTCGCATTATAAACTCGAAATTAAATGCCCAAGACCAGATGTCTTGGCACTCACAATCCTACTTAGATAATTGTACACATTTGCTAACCTCATTTACAAAATTGCATTTAACAGGGAAGCTTGAACCCCATATATTCTCCCCTGGCATAGTCTCTCCAAACATCAATAGCCCCAAAGCTGGTTATCAGAACAGTACTCAGTGCCATCACTGTACTGACAGAGAATACAATGAGGGAGGCCCTACCATATTTCTCAATGGCTCTCTGTACCACCACCACTCCAAGGATTGATGCAAAGAAGCAGATAATGGCAAAGATGAGGGCCACCTCTTTGTGCTCCATCCCTATCAACAAGTACTGAAATGATGACATGGTTGATGAGAAGAAAACCATCACAGAACATGTGGCGGCTGTTACCTGCACCCATGTACCAAATGGTAGTTACCAATCACAGTCTGCCATGAGAGGATGGACTGCATTGTCCTTACTGAAAAGCCAAAAAGGTTGAGCAAACTTTACCTCCGGGGGTATTCCAATGTGAAGAAGAAGTGGGCTTATAAGCATTCCACCTCCAATCCCAAAAACTCCACCCAAAATCCCTGCTAGTAGAGCCATTATTGGGAAAATAAGGTTTGGTGGTTTTTCCCCAGTTTGGCCTAGTATCTCCTTCATAAAAAACACCATTTTATTGATGTGCAGCAGAGAGATGAAAGTTCGGATATATGACAAGAGGAGGGGGATGATTTTGATTATGTTTTGACAAGTACCTGCTGGTTGGAAGTTTCTCTTCTGTGTAGGATCCAAGCAGTAAACGTTATGGCAAGAGGAAATTGGAGTGATGAGAGGATCCAATATCCCTCCCCACAAGGCTCCATTGGTATAATGCTCTGCAGATATTGAAAGAGGGAACTCAGAGTCCTCAGTGTGTTTGAAAAAAAATTGAAAAATGAATGAAGATGAAAAAGTAAGTAGTCATACCTGCCCATCTCTGTCACCACGAAGAATATAGAGAAGGAAGAAAGACAACCAAATTACAAGAAGCGCCCCAAATTTCGTCCATGGGATACTGATTTTGAAGTTCTCTACCTCACCCATAAGAGGCTCTTTAAGGCTTTTGATCACTTCATTCTCACCATTACTCTCATCTCTCCTCACCCCATTTTCCAATTCTCCAAGCCCATTTCTTCTTATCACCTCTGACTCCAATTTCCAAGACACCACCCCTTTTCTACATGTTTTAGAGGTGGTCCAAGAAAGGAAAACTACAAACAGTATGGTAATCAGCCACTCTGGGAAGACAATGTTGCAGACTACTCCAATACTCACACCCAGTAACAAGCATGGCTCTGATAAAAGTGCTATATCAAAATCAATGACACTCTTACCACCATGAATGCAATTGATGAACATGGTGCACAAGATATTAGCAGTTGACCCTCCTGCAACCATGAATGCTGAGAATGTTGATGCTGTTTTGAGGTCTAGACCCCCCACTATAGCCAATATGGGAACGAACAGCCCACCACCTCCAATCCCACCAGCACTGGATATAGATGCAGCTATGAAGCACAACACTGCTGCTCTCACAATAGGAGGCGAAAATTTCAGTTGAATTTCTTGGAACACCTTCTGGAGATTGCTCCATTGATGGCTTGTGTTGGTAAGCTCTTCCATTTTGGGTACATCAGAAATGGGTTGTGATTGTTCTGCATGGCTTAAGGAGAAGAGAATGAAAAGGGGGAGAAGAACTGCCCTTCTCATCAAGGTATGGCCCTTCATTTGGCAATTCTTGGTGGCGCTGTAAATCAAAAGCCAGTGTATTGTGGCTTTATATAAGGATAAAGGAGTTGCATGGCATTTCTGAGGAAGAAAACAAAATTAAGAAAAGGAACATATTGGAAAGAGGAAAAAGCCTGTGTACCTTCTGGTTTGAATAGCATGTGGCCAAAAAGCTCTGTAATGATCGACAGAAGCGGTGACTTCAGAAAAAAAAAAAAAAAAAAAAACCATTGTTTCCAGAATTCTTCAAACGTAGACATTGGGATTTGATTTTATAAACCAGGGATTGCTTGTGGAGAAATGGGTCTGGTTCTCATGGATTGGAATGAGGTGTTATTATTTGGCTATTATGGGACTTCATCCATGCTCATTATGATCATATCTAACTAATGCAAATTTTTTTTCTTTATTTTCTCTTTAATCATTCCCTGGGTCATTTGTTTGGCCATATTTTAGCAAATCACAGGGCACATGTTTGTCTCCGAAATATTTGAGAAAAAAAATACAAAAGGAAAAGCATAAAAGAAAATGAAAAAATAAAATAAAAAATAGATTTAAAATTAATAAATTATTTTTATATATTATTTCAAGCTCATTTAACTCTTTAATATAAAAATTAAATAATTTAAAAATATATAAGTATTTGCTAATTTTAATTTATATTTATTTATTTATTTATTTTCATAGTATAATCAAATATGAGGAAATTATTTTCTTTAATAATATTCTTTCTTTTATGAACCAAATATAATCATAGAATAATCCAAGTATAACTAGGTTGATATGAGAATGATAACAGTGATAAGAGGACATACAACACATAAAATTAGAGAAATTGTCTAGATATACTCGAGTATATTAAAGAAGGGAATGTGACCTTTTAGGTAGATGCTTAATTATTTTGATTAATTTTCTAGTATGCATTTTAATTAGGAAGCAAATTACACAAAATAATGCAAATAAAGCTATGTTAATATTAGAATGATAATATTGATAAGAGAGATATGCAAGGCATAAATTGGAGAAATTATCCCAATATATACTTCCAAATATACTAAAGAAGAAGGGAATGTGACCTTTAATTAGGTGGAAACTTATTTTGGTTAATTTCTTGAACATGCATTTTAACTAAGAATTTTGATAAAATAAGATTTCGGTAAAAAGGGATTTATGCATGATTACCCATAATTAATTTATACACAAGAATTTTATTTTGGTTAAATTCTTAATGTTTATTTTAACGAGAGGGCAAATAAAATATAACTTTAATCGAAAAAATTTGTCCAAGAGTAAAACAATCTCCTTCAATAAAGAGTCTTTGTCTTTTGTCATAGGTCAATAAACACATCCAATTCTTCTCCTTAAATTGTAATTAGGGCTATTTCTCTATCATTCCTACTTATTCCTTTATTAGGGGGGACAATATTGCACTTTGTTTGTCTTGAATTCATGATTTATTAGTTTTTAATTTAATTTTGGTATACATCATGTAACATGGAATATATACAAATGTTTGAATATTGATTAGATCGAAATAAATGAAAAAAAAAAATCAAATTTTAAGTCCATGACAAGTAAGACTTATGAAAGATCCTAATGTAGGTATAGAAGTAATGGACCTAAGTTAACATAGTACTAAGTCTAAAAATCAATTGATTGGAGACAAGACTAGTTAGGGAATTAAGTAAAGAATATTTTGATACGTCCGTACACGTGTCAAGAGTGAGTTAAGTGATGTAACTTACATCAACAATATTATTTATGATAGAGAAGACTTTTTCATATAGGACTATTGGTATGTAAAAATGAGTAATAAACCTATTTTCAACTAATAAGATGGTATAGTACACCTCTAACCAAGTTAGCAATAAGCTCTTAAACTAAAATTAAGTTAATTCTTTTTTGATGAAAATAGAATTATATATTTTTAATCGAGTTATGAAGGAGGTTTTGACGATCGGTTACATTAAGTTTTAAGATTTAAATTAGATTGAGATCGGAATAGTAAAACAAGTATATCCCTAACAAAGTTAATAAAAAAACTTCGATGTCATCCTTAGACTAAATTAAATTTAGATGAAGATTATTGTTAAAGTGAAAATTCATAATATATTAAGCTATCAGTTTAATTTGAGGGTTTAAACCACAATATAATCAACTATCAATATATATCAAGTTCATCGTTATGATTTTTGAGTTATTATTTTTGTCCGTTTATATATATTAAAATAAAATAATTAAATAAATAGTGTAGTTAAAGTTCATGATCTTTTGAAAATCAAGACTATGAATTCACATGAAACTGCTAACTTAATCTCTAAAAGCTTAAAATTTTGGAAAAATTAACAACTTAATACCAATCTTCTAAAATTTAGATTAAACATGGAGTTCAAAGATGAACCAACTTTTTGAACCATCCTTAAGTATTCAAAGCACAGGGAGAAGGCCATCCTCTAGAAAGAGGTTTTTCTCCTGGCCACAAAAGAAAAAGGGAGCTAGAAGGGTGGGGGGCAGTGTGAACCCTTGCCGAGCAAGCAGTTTCTATACAATTTCCTCACTGCATCATCCATGTGAACCAATAAAAACAAGCCAAATCGAAAGCTCCAGGAACTTTCCTCTCCAAACAAGAGGCTCATATTATATTGAGAAACAAACATTTTTTATGGAAAGAGTTCAGTGTACTTCGAAAAGTTTAAACCCATTTGTGGGTGTGACATGTTCATGTACAATTGGCTACATTTAATTTGTCTTCTTTGTCTTTTCCCATTTCTTTAGGCAGCCTGCTTAGCCCTTGTCCTACAAAATCCTGTTGGAGGTTGGCAAGATTCATTTCAAGTCTTTGCATAGCTCCATTTCTCATTACTGCTTATGTGATCACGATCGTGGGGGAAAAACATACTGTAAAGGGACTAATTGGTTCTTATTTTTATTTCTTAATTTTCAAGGGTTAGATTATGGTAGGTTTTGACACTGACCATGTAAGCTTTTTAACCAACAAAAACCTACCCTACAAAGAAAATCTTCAATAAAGAAGATAATTTCTTGTGTTAACCCTGGTGGGAAATGAGTCATTTTGTGACCCCACAAGTCCTTTCAGTGCTAATGGACGTCCATATAGAGACCCCGTTAATCTGCATCCAGAGTAAAAGTTTAATTTTTAATATAAAGAAAACCATCACATGGTTCCATTTGAGGGTGATTCAAGGGTGTGAGGAACAAAATGAGACATTTGGATCTTTTCATAGACTAGAAGTTCTTCAATCATTCAGACAATTTATTGACAAAGCATAGCTCTTATTTCAAGGGTCCCCTTACTCAAAGTTTGTGCCCTTGGCTGCAGAACTACAGAAGCAAATAGAAAAGCATATAAGCTAGTCTTCCATAAAATCATCACATTTACTTTGGTCACAAAATTTATTGGATTGTGTGCTTTCGTTCACCCAGTATCTTATCTGGGTTTTCCTTTCTCCCCTTCAATCATGAAAGGAGGACTAGCTAAAATAATCTTCAATCTTAGGAAAACCACTTGATTTTATCCAACCAGGAAAACAATAATGGAGTCGCAACTTAAAAGGAGGAAGCTTCATCCAACCTTCAGAGTGCCTTTTGAGAATGTACGTGAAGTTTTCAAGGTCGCAGCCAATGCAATGCAAAAGCCCTTTTGAGAACAAGAAGTTTCTCCACTAACTAGACAGAAAGTGGAAACAATGTTCTTGTAATAACTAGTAACTGTGACTGAAATTGGAAAAGCCATCGTACTTATCTGCCATATGTTAGTTTTTGAGTTTGGAAATTCAAAACGTGGCTTATTTGAAGTACAAGTTTTGTCTATCTACTGCACTAATTCTGGGTCTTGCATGTCTGCAACTATGGCTTCTTTGTAAAGATTTGATTCCATTCATTACTTCAATTATTTTCCTGCCTATTTGCAAGTTTTGATTCTATCAATTACTAGAATTATTTTCCCATGATCATTCTTGATATTATTATTACTATCAGACATGCATGGGATGAAGAAAAAAGGAATTAATTAATTAATTAATTTGTCAGTCACTCTTCAACTTGGAATCCATCCATGATTTCCTTAATTTGGAGGGATCCCCATAAATGAGCTTGTCTCTTTGCCTTTATCCATGGAATCCTCCATTGTTTTGGTGGAGTTGCTTTCATGGAGGAAACGTCAATGTATACTAGACTTTGATTTCATGTGGTGGTGTGGCATATGATTGAACAGCAGGGTTAAAGGAGTCCCACTGATCACCGATGTAGACTTAGCTAATTAGTGGAGGACAAACATGGACTGCTGCCTTCTCTCCGAGGGAGAAATAATGGTATGGTTGTTCACAAGGTCCATCAATGGCGACGTTTGATCCAGCGCTCATTGGCTGGCCCAAGACACAGAATAATTGGATTTGAGAAAGTCTCCGCTTATCCTCTATATTGTTAATGTGAAAGTTAAATGACCCTTATCTTGGCTCGTTGTACTTTATTATATTAAAAACAACTAGATAAGTTCCTCCGGCTGTTGTCTGCCATTGTGTGAAATGCAAGAAAACAACGTACACAACCACAGCGAATAGTGCATTAAGTTCTCTGTAGTTAGGTGAGGTTGGATTAGGCATGACCGGATCAGGCGGGCTTGGGTAGCTTGGTCCAGGCACGCTTCTCGTCTTGGTTGGGCTGGGAATTGCATTCCAAGCCAGGCCTTTTGGGCCACTGAATTTTGAACAAGAAATTTAATTATAGATTTTTTTTTTTAAATATAATTTAAAAACTTGTAGCTAAATGATAATTCATCATGCTTTGAACCCGTTCAAAGAGTATGCTTGTGTGTACAAGGGGGTGTAATTTGGGCGACTTGGGTCAAGTTGACAGTCGATTCAAGAATAAATCATATTTGTTTGAAGTTCATTCCAATCTGATTTGCAACTCGAGTTGCCTTACCTCTCTCAATTTTTTTTTAAAAATAGTACTTGTAAGCCCATGTTGCACTCCTAATTGAGAAATTACTTACAAAAATTAGTAAACATGGTCAGGTTAGGATTGGGCCGATCTCATACATGAACCAGACCGAGGTTTGGCTCAAAATTTTTGGGTCCAGGGTGCCCACCAAATGTTAAGACATTGAATCTATGATAGCCCAAAGTCAAAATATGAAAATGCTAACATCCCTTAAAAGTATGCACAATCTATACATTTTTATATTAAGGTGAGACATTAAATTTATGGTTGCCCAAAGTCAAAACCAAGTTTTATAAGAAGTTGCTAAGCTAAACATCTTCGCCCTATATTATTTTGTCCCTTCTCTAAATCCGACCTCCTTTCACAATTTTATTCCTATTTGACTTGTGAAATGATGAAAAAAAAAATAAAAAAAAAATATGGATATACAATTCATGGCAATGTCAACTATACTCTGTCATGAGCCACAAGCTACTCAGTTTTTGACGTCAAAGCAAGAAGAGTTGACCTAACATTTCAATAGAATAATGCATTAGTTTTATAATTTTGACTTGGTAAGAACATGGCACATACATTCTCTCTTTCTCTCTCTTCCCTTACTAATCCTTCAAAGAATCAAAGATATTGGAGGCCCTGCAGCTTGATGGAGGCATGCCATTTGACAGTGATGAGTTTGGTTCTGGTATCAATTGTGATGTTGTTATTTGGCCATTGCCATGCTGATACCAATATGAGTGCTGGGACTGAGTGCTCAGAAGCAGATAATTCAACACTTGAGAACTCATTCCAGACCAATCTAAACAATCTTCTGGATTCACTTTCATCAAATGTGCCTCTCAACAATGGCTTCTACAGAGCCACAATGGGTAAAAGTTCCCACAAGATTTATGGCCTGGTGCAATGTAGAGGTGATGTTTCAGCCAGAGATTGTGCTAACTGCACCAAGGAGTCTGTTGCGGTAGCCTTGCATCAATGCTCAAAGAGCAAGCAAGTTGGGGTTTGGTTCACATGGTGTTTCCTGCGATATTCGGATGAGAATTTCTTTGGTGTTGTGGAACCAAGTTTTGCAGCCATTGACTATGGGGCTGATTTTGATGATCCAGTTGTGGTTTCAAAAGGACTTGCATTCATGGGTGGGCTAATATCTGGAGCTCCAAAGCAGCGGCTGATGTTCCAGATGGCGGTGTTGGATGTTGGAGAAAGTGGGAACAGGTATGGCATGGCTCAATGCACCAGAGATATTAGCAGGACTGACTGCAGCAAGTGCTTGGATGCTCAGTTGGGTGGTCTAGGATCGACACTTTCAAATAAAAGAGGATGGGAGATTTATGGGAAGAGTTGCAGCATGTGGTACCATGACTACCAGTTCTATACCAACATCTCCACGACAACTGCAAGTGAAGGTGAGTTAATTTGATCACCGTAGATCTTTTTGATGCTATTTGTATTTGACCACCTCAATCCTCATAAGGCTGCCCAACCCCACTCTTGCCCTGAAGCCTAACCCCAAACCATCCTCTAAACTAGCACAAATTTGATTATTTAAGATTGATGGCATTGTCTGATATTACTGTGCAATACAGGAAATAGAAGATCGTTACATGGTGGAGTCATGACTGGCATACTCACATTTACAATCTTAGCCTTTCTAATGATTCTGTAGTAACCCAGAGTACTATTCTGTTATTCATCCCTGCGGTTGATGATCGTGAATATGATATTCATCATTTCTTCACCAACTTGATTCGGTTTCTGCTTCTTGGTGCTTTTGACCATATGGTTGTAGATCTGAAATCAGGTGCTGCTGACCCAAAACTGTGAAATCAGATAATTGTTAGTTCTGAAATTGTGTATACTCTTTACTTTGGCCTGTGATTACCTTGTCGTTTCAAAAGTTCTATTTCAAGTTTAACATCTTAACCACCAAGACAAAGCAGCTTTGCTACAAGGCATTTTTCTACAATGAAATGATTTAACAATAAATACTCCATGATTTCTTTCTAATATTTGAAAAGAGGAGGGAGAAAAAAATAAATGGAAACAAACAAATAAAAGTAGGACAGAAATTGAGTCTCTTGTAGGAGTGATAGTGAGAGGTATTAGCATGCTCCCAAAGGTTGCATACACCAAAATATTAAGCGTTTACAATATTTGGTTTGGAGTCATATGAAGCATTTTTCTATCTGGGTTCTATTTCTGAAGCATCAAGCTCATTCGCTGAGTACTGTGACCTGGTAGCTGACCAGTGCAGTTCCTTGGAACGGTTTTCCCCTACTAATGGTGGTGGAGCAGGATGGTCAAGCGTGGAAGAATAGCTGTTGAGCATGAAAGCCACGGATGACATTGTGGGTCTGTCAGCTGCATCTTCTTGAACGCATAGTAGGCCTACGTGAATGCATTTCAGAACTTCATTGCTTGGAAACATATTCCCCAAAGCCGAATCCACCAATTCTAATGGCCTATTTTCAGTCCACAGTTTCCAAGCCTTCAGTACCCGATATCCAAACAGAAAGCAGAACAACCAACAATGAGCTTCGCTTTGCGGTATGACTACTAGAAGAAACAAATAATTGAGTATACATAAGCTTATTTAGGTGCATACTTACATAGCTTAGAAGATCATGAGAGGAATCAGTTAAATAAAAAGAGCTGTTCTTCTGGCCCCTCACAATTTCTAGTAACAGGACTCCGAAGCTGAAGACATCAGATTTTACAGAGAACAGTCCTTGCATAGCATACTCAGGAGACATGTATCCACTGAAACAGTTAAATCAGACAACAATGAAACTCAGAACAAAATTTCATATATAAAAATTTGACACTAAATTTAGTTGATGATTCATTGAAAGATGTAGTAAAAGGTTTGGCCTTACTATGTCCCTACAATTCTATTGGTATTGGCTCGAGTTTGATCTACATCGAACATTCTTGCCACACCAAAATCTGAAATTTTAGGATTCATCTTGTTATCCAACAACACATTGCTAGCTTTAATGTCCCTGTGGATTACGCGGAGCCTAGAATCTTCATGAAGATAGAGAATCCCACGAGCCACCCCTGAAATAATCTTGTAACGAGTATCCCAGTCTAGCTGTGTACGTCTGGTTGGATCTGCACCAAAATTATGGTGATTTTATATCAAAACTGAAACCAGTAATCAAAACCAAAATTAAGTTTTACATTGAAGAAAATCACTTGTAGAAGAGGAAGATTTTGCCCACCAAATAAGAATTTATCAAGGCTTGTGTTGGGGACAAATTCATATACGAGCAACCTTTCCTGTCCTTCAAAGCAACACCCCAAGAGTCTAACAAGATTCCTGTGTTGAAGTTTTGCCACTAATATGATCTCATTCTTGAATTCTTCAACACCTTGTCCAGAAGTTCTTGAGAGTCTTTTTACGGCTATTTCTTGTCCATCTCTCAACTTACCCTAAAAAAATAGAAATATGAACTATCAGAATCACTCTATCAGCACCTGGATACCTCACACTGGAGGGGCATGTCTCCATAAAATGCAATGGTTTTAATTTAAGAATAGTCCAAGAAGTCAATTTAGAAAGCTTAAGGCACACAATTACCTTGTAAACAGGACCAAATCCACCTTCCCCAAGTTTATTTGAATCTGCAAAGTCATCTGTTGCTGCTTTAATTGTGTTCAGATCAAATAGCAGGGATTCAATGCTCATTATCTCTGTGTCAACTGCACA
Source organism: Vitis riparia (assembly GCF_004353265.1). Taxonomy (NCBI): domain Eukaryota; kingdom Viridiplantae; phylum Streptophyta; class Magnoliopsida; order Vitales; family Vitaceae; genus Vitis; species Vitis riparia. Next base: position 20,075,919 of record NC_048440.1, read on the forward strand.
AAAAAATGCAATAATGTCAGTGACATGTCTGTAGTTAACAGACTCTGTAACTCATCCACTACTGAACAATGCAGAAGCAGCATATGAGAATGGATATGTTTTGTATGCTTACCTCCACTTGCTTTCTTTGTCTTTCTCTTCAAGAGACAGTACCATAGAGCTATAAAGATCACCAGCAAAACAATTATGGGGATGACAATAGCCAGGGCAATTGTCAAAGTTTTCTTTCTGTTCCCTGCATGAATGAAAAGAGAAAAAACATTAGGTGAAGGAGAAAATGCTCTGTGGTTCTATGCATATCTAGCAGAACATGTCTCCAATTTTTGGAGGCAAGAAGGAAATGTAAGGTTGGCAGGAGATCAAGGGAAAGTTCAATGGAAAATTAGCAGGGCCTTTCTTTATCATTAGCTTCAAAACTTAGTTGCAGAAGTATATTTGTTAATTTTTGGTGCTTGATTATTATAACTTCGATGTTCTCATGTGTGTCAGTCTGTCATTGTAGTTTTCATCACATTCTTATTAGAAATCAGATTTTGTCATGTGACAGAAGACTGTGGCCATATTAATTTCTTAAAGAAACCATAGTTAGAGTTGGTATAAACACAAGTATGAAGTCTTTCTGTGATCAAGTAATCTAACATCTAGAGGCCACAATGTGTGGATAGAATTGCAGTTGAAGGCATAATCCTCTACAACTACTGCTCCATGCAGCCATCTTCTCCTATATGCAATTCCGGGTTGGGGTCTTCAAGAAGACTATTCTAAATTTGGCCAGGCTTGGGGCCTCAATTTGTGGCCTGATGTGTATGCAGCTCAGTTTATAAAGGTGAACAAAACCTGCCAGGTGCAACCACCTTATACAGGAACTTTATTGATAAGACCAGGAGAGCAACAAAATAGCTTAAGATGTGTGGGGGTTTTCAGTCTTATGCTGATATTTGAATGAAGAGCCCCACCATGAATGAAGCCTACAATATGCTAGTGGAAATTTGTAATTAGAGGTGGTAGTTCCTATCGGTGGGCTTTAATTGTGTTGTGTTAATATATCAACCCAAACTTGACACAAAAATAATTGTATGAAAAATATAAATCCAAATACTACTTGATTATTATATAGGTAATATGTCATGTGACTCATTTAATAATCATATCGAGTTAAATCTTCTATAAGTTATATATGATTAATATTTTCATTAAATATATTTATGACTCAATTAAAATATTTATTTAAAAATAAATTAAATAATTTAAAATTATAATTAAATTATTAAATATGTCAATTCAAAATAAATTTATTTTATATATACTAATCCAAAAATTATATATTTATAAGTCAACAACAAAGTAGGCCTAAACCAATCCAAATCTAAACTCGTGAAAAAGTTGGAGCAAAGTTGTGTTTTGCAAACATGAGAATTTTGATTTTTTAGGATGACAACAAAAGTGTTGTCATATTGAGTTTTCGATCAAAGTAATTTTTTTGTAAAAATAATTGTTAATGTAAACTTGTGTTCAAAATATTTATCAAAGTAGTGTGTTCCTGTAACACCAAATTTAATTTAATTTAATTTTTAATTTTAAAATCATAATGGGTAATTATAGTTTTATATGCTTAAAATAAAAAAAAGTCATGCAAATAAATATATCATAATAAAAATTAGATTGGTAAATAGTTTAGGACGAGATCTATTTGATTATTATTTTTTTTTTGAAAGGACTATTTTGGCATTGAACTGTCATGTTCTACTACACTTTCTAAACAAATAAGTTTGGCCAATCCCTAGTCTTATCATCAACGGATGCCCCTCTTAAATGAGTCATGTACGGAGAGACTTAGAGCCCAACACGTAGCAGAATCCCTCAAATGTTAGGGGCTACCACTTGACAGCTAGATCATGGTCAGTCCATTACAGCTAACCAAAGTATATCCTTACTCGCAACCTTTACTAATGACCTCCGATCTCCTTTCCAAACTGATAAGACTGGTCAACAATAAAGTCTCAACCTAACGCTGGTGAAGTAGATGAAGAATTATCAACAATTTAAGGGTAATGATATATGGGTCATCAGAAATGGTTACAAATTCTACATCACTTAGAAAAACAATCACAATCAAGAGGTTAAGCAGAGGGAGGGAAGGATTTGCTTCTTGTGTCAAAGCTTCAGATTTTTTTTTTCTAGGGTAAAAAGACCAAAAAATAATGGAAAATAAACAAAAAAATCAAGATGAACTGAAATGAACTTGTAAATTGTGATTACCCATCACCACACTGACCTTTAGTTGTGGCTGTTGGGGCTGTAGTGGTAGAATTCTTCCCATCAACCATGGCATTTGCAGGTGGAGGGGATGTAGCAGCGGTTGAAGCACCCCTGAAGAAGGGATATACCTCATATCTCAGAATACAACTCTTGGAAATCACTTGGCCTCCTTGCTTTCCACTGCAGCAAGATGATAGTTTCTCTATTGAGCTCTCAAGACAATCATTACAATCCTCCTTGGACAAGTCTCTAGTGCACTGCACCAGCCCATATATCTTCTGAAGGCTTGAAACAACGGCCTCTCCGGTAGCAAACATCTGGCTAGAGGAAAATGCGGCCTCTGATGAAATGTTATCCATCAACTGTCCCAGTATGGTATTGAACCGAATTGGATCTGACGCACTAATGGTGTTCAGCAAAGACAATTCCTTCTTCAATGTTACAGAAGAGAAAAAATTCTGGCTGGAGTATCTTAGGAGGCATTCATCATACCATATTGTACCTTCTTTACTACTGTTGCAACGTTGTAATAGCTCTTGACTTGCTTCTTTGATGCAAATCTGGCAATCATTGCTTGTATCATCACCTCTGCAGAGAACTAGACCAAAAACTTCATCTGGGGTTTTGCCGGACGTTGTGTTGTAGAAGCCGGTGAGAGGGCCTTTGGTGGTCAGTGAAGAAAATAGACTATTGAGGTTAGTCTTGTAACTGTTACTGGCGATTTCAGAATGATTAGAACAGACGCTGTAGATGTAATCAGCCTTTGTGGGGCTGCAGAAACAGAGGAAAGAATAGAAGAACAGAAGAAGAGTAGAGGATTTCAGAACAGAGGAATTCATATTTGGGAGAGTGAGGAAGAAAGAGAGGCCAGATAACTGAAACCTTCAGACAATGAAATTTTCTTGAAAATTTCTATTGGTAGTTTGGAAGCTAAGCCTTATAAATGCACTTCTCGACTTGAATATCGGTGCTCTCTGTGCTGATGAGTTCTTCGTACTTTTGTAGTTGGGATCCAAACCTAATAAATTCTCCTTTTGACTTTCTAGTGAGAAAGCATGGTGGTATACGTCTCTGTTGGTTGATTTATATCATCAACAGCACAAGGCTTTAGTCTGTAGTTGGATAGAGAATCAAACAGAGCATGTCATGGGTGTTCTAATGATTCAGAAGGTGTGCTGCATCTTATTGGGGCATACTGAGAAGGGATATGTATCCATGCTTCAAGGATAGAAAAACACACCAAGAATGGACCATTCACCAGGAAATCATTAAATGCTCTATTACTAGTGATATGATCTCGTACATATTAGATATGAATGTGTATTTAACAATGGAACTGTCATCTGTTAACTAGCTGGAACAGCATGCTCCTATAAATCTCTTAGCTAGGTAGAAACACTGGTTGAAGATTTATCCGATGTGAGAAAGCCGGTTCGGTTCCGGTTGTTGAAGATTGATCAGAGATGAAAAATCTTCCCACAGAGAATGGGCGAGCTGCTGGTGTAGGAAGACTTGCTGTCTCACTTCCAAGCATGAGAACAACCGATGACATGGGGGGTCTATCATTGGGGTCTTCCTGAACACACAATAATGCGAAATGGATCCATCTGAGAGCCACACTTACAGGACAATTGTCAACTAAGTTCGGATCTATGAACTCAAGTCCCTTGCCTTCATTCCATAGCTGCCATGCCTGCTCAACATCATAATTCAGGAATTCATGAATGGGAAAAGAAAGTAACCTTATATCAAATTTGGGGAATATAGATGGTGGAGGAGAAACCTACATGTGATAGAAGGTTTTGGGAATGATCTGGGTGATGGAAGCCACTGTTCTTTTTCCCACTTAAAATTTCCAGTAATAGGACTCCAAAGCTGTAGGTATCAGACTTCATTGAAAATAGTCCCTCCATTGCATACTCTGGTGCCATGTACCCACTATTGGAAGACCAAATTTTGAGGAACAGTTCAGCTTCACATGGTGTAAAAAATAATGGAAGTGTGACAAAATTTCTCTATATGTATGTGCAGTTTTTCTTTTTTTCTTTTTGGTTTGACAGTTAAACACAGCATGGCAAGAGGAGATGACTTACAATGTACCGACAACTTTCTTTGTGTTAGCGTCAATCTGATTGCTGCCAAAAATCCTAGCAGTTCCAAAGTCTGAGATCTTTGGGTTCATCTCTTCATCCAACAAAACGTTGCTTGCTTTCAAATCCCTATGGATGATTTTGAGCCGGGAGTCCTCATGCAGATACAGAATCCCTCTTGCCATTCCACCAACAATGGCAGCGCGTTTGGCCCAGTCTAGTTGCCTACTTTTTATTGGATCTGTTTTTGTAAGAACATATGAAAAAATTTCAGGGGAAAATCTTATAATAATTTTGAGGTTTAGACCATTCTTGTGAAGGTTTTTCATGATACTCGAAGAGCAAAGTATTAGTAAGATGATGCTATATGTGTGTGGGAGAGAGACAGAGAGAGCAAACCAAATAAAAAGGCATCAAGACTAGTGTTGGCCATGTACTCGTAGACAAGGAGCTTTTCCTCTCTCTCTATGCAGCAACCCAGCAGCCTCACAAGATTCTTGTGTTGAAGTTTAACAATTAACATAACTTCATTCTTGAACTCTTCAAGACCTTGCCCTGATTTCCTTGAAAGCCTTTTGACTGCTATCTCCTTCCCATTAAGCAGCTTCCCCTAGAGCAATTTCACACTTTCTCAATCAAACAAGTAGTGGCCAAGCATTGCTCTATGTCATGAAATTAAGGTTCACAGAGTTTAATGTGCATATATATGGTAGTGTCTCTTTACACCTTTTTCTAAGGCAATTAAGATCATTCTTCACCTTGTAGACTGGGCCAAAACCTCCCTCTCCAAGCTTAGTGGCATCAGAAAAGTCGTTTGTAGCAGTCAATATAGTAGTTAAATTGAAGTAATGCAATTCCCCACTTTTATCTTGATCCCTTGCATGAATATGTCCCTCCATGAAGTGTGTGGCAGCAGTTGAATGATGTAAAAGAATTTCTTCACTTACGTGCTCCTCTGAGTAATAAAAAGACTAGGCTTCAACAGCCAAAAATGAAAAAGGAAAACGGTGTGTTGTTAACGCACAAGCTTAACCATATATACCTGGTTATCTCTTCCTTCTGAAGATTGCGCAATAAAGGTAGAAGCCCAAGAGAACTGCAGCTCCCGTAACTGTTGATACAGTGATGATCACTATATTGGTTGTGTTCTTTCCTCCCTTTCCTACCACTATATTATACATTACGATGGTAAATTTTCTTATAATTCTCAAACAAATTGGCAATAAAAGAATATTAGAGCACAGAAAAATTTATTGATTTATTTTACTTCATTTGAACCATGATCTGATATCCTCATTCAATGGAGATTAGATCATGTTTTTTTGTTGGTTTCTTGGTGTGACTGGGCCTAATGCACTTGACTTGCCACATGAGTAAGTAACTAGAGCATTGGTATTCCTATCTATAATCTACATCAACCATTTTCAAAGCTAAAATAATCTTTAAAACATAAGGGAGGCTAAATCTCCCCTAATTTTCTACCAAAAACCAAAATAGTCAGTAATTATAACATTTAACTCACCTGGGTTGTCATCAGGCATTGGCTGTGAAGCAGGGGTTGATGGAGCCAAAGGTTGCTGGTAAAAGAGGTATTGTTCATACCTCATATTGCAACTTGGGCCCATAATATTCCATCCTGTCTTCCCCTGGCAACACCCCTCAATCTCCTCTATCTGCTGCAGCAAACAGCTTCTGCATTCATCATTGCTTATATCTCTAGTACACTGCACCAACCCATATATATTCTGAGATGCATTATTCACAGCCTCTGCAACATCCGTCCCAAACATATTTTCCGAATTTGGAGCTTTTGACACTAAAGTATAGATCAAAGCTAGAGCTCCAACATCCCTTTCATCTGATGAACTATTGTTCCTAGTATTCCATAGTAAGAAGTATGGAGAAGTAGCTGCAATTCCAAAGAAGTTTTCACTAGAGTAGCGTAACTTGCATTCATCATACCATATAATTGCAGTTCTGTTAGACTGACATTGTTGTTGGACTTCTTGACTTGCAGTTCTCACACAATTCTGGCAGGTAGTAGCGTTAACATCGCCTCTGCAGAGATAGAGGCTGTATATTTGATTAGCAGAGTCATTGTAGAAGCTGTAGAGGGAAGCTTTAGAAGACAGAGAATCCAAGAGGGCAGCGAGATTATTTTCATAATTGGCGTTGTCCGTGGCATTATTTGGACGTGAACAACTGTGGGAAACATAGGTTGGTTGGGCATTGATGGAGCTAACAAGCCACAAAGTTGAGACTAAGAGCAACAGAAAGGCTCCAGCGCTGTTGATCTCAAACATTTCCATTCCTATGCTAAGCTTCTATCAATGGAAATTAGTCCAAGGGAGGCTTTGGAGATACTCTTATAGCTATTAATAATTGAACATTGTAATGGTGAAGGGATTAGAATTAGTCTCCTGGTACGTGTCAAAACTTGAAAACAATGGCTCCCCTCGATGATTATATTAATGAGAACTATTATATTATGAAGTTAGCACAACTACCATCCTACCAGCAGAGACCAGGTGTTTGAAGAATGTGAAAAGAAGAAATGTTTGAAGAAGGATTAAAAAAAAAAAAGGCGTCTAGAATGCCGCCTTCTAGGTATATACCATACAAGTAGTTCACTTCCCTCTGATGAGGTATGTCACTGTAAGAGCAATTGTAGACTTGGAACTTGGGAATTTGATTTTAGAAGGAAACTGAAGAATAATATGTCCGTCACCTGGAGAGACTGCATTCAATTTTAAAAGATTGGTGAACTTTTGATAATAAAATGACTGTGTACAAATTTTCTAGGAATTCCGCAATCGTGGACATTTGTTATTACTTCTACCATATATTCAACTATATATGTTCTATGAATCATAGCACTGAATGGCTGAATTGGTCTCATTTACAGAGAATTACCCTCTTATGGACCATCCAAAAGGAAAAGAGGGAAATTTTGCTGCCCATAAAACTGCAGCTGGTGGTTGGCTAAAAGAGGCTAACTGCTGGTAAAGAACTTGAGAACTTCTGGCAGAAATTAGACATAATCATTTGTGGTTTTCTCTTCCCTTCTTTGACTATGGGTAAGAGATGTATTTCTTTTTTTGACTGAGTCTGATGATAAATATGTTTGTTAAATAATCATGTCTTACAATGACCAGATTTCCCCAAAGAAATCATAATTTTGGGAAGGTGTTTGACCATTTCTTCAAGTGTTAATTTAAAAGAGATTTTAACAAAACCATAGGGAGTTGTTGAATATTAAAACAGAGAGAAGCAGAGAATGAAGAGGAAAGAATGAAGAGATCTTGTATATTTGAATTTGTGAATCACAGGGAGAAAAGCTAGACTTGCATCTCCAACTCCCCCTCGTCTTGATCTGTCATGAGAAAACCAGTGCTGGTCCCGGTTGTTGAAGATTGATCAGACATGAAATGTCTTCCCATAGAGAAGGGAGGTGCTGATGGTTGGGGAAGGTTCACTGATTTGCTTCCAAGCATGAGAGCAACTGATGACATGAGGGGTCTATCATTGGGTTCTTCCTGAACACACAACAAAGCAATATGGATCCATCTGAGTGCCTCGCTTACAGGACAAGTGTCAACTAAGTTCTGGTCTATAAACTCCAGTCCTTTGTCTTCATTCCATAGCCGCCATGCCTGTTCAACAGCAAAATTGATGAATTTACAAATGGGAATAGTAAAGGAACTTCTAATGTTTAAGCTCAGCACATAAGAGAAGAGAAAGATCTACATATGATAGAAGGCTTTGGGAATGGTCTGGGTTATGGAAGCCACTGTTCTTTCTTCCACTTAAGATTTCTAGCAACAGAACTCCAAAGCTGTAAGTATCAGACTTCACCGAAAATAATCCCTCCATTGCATACTCTGGTGCCATGTACCCACTATTGGAGAACAAATTTTGAGGTGCAGTTCAACTTTAAATCGTGTGAAGAAAAGTTAAAAAATTGGAAATGAATTGAAATTACTCAATAGTTAGAGAGAATGAGATGGCTTACAATGTACCAACAACTCTGCTGGTGTTGGCATCAATTTGATTTCGGCCAAAAATCCTTGCAGTACCAAAATCTGAGATCTTTGGGTTCATCTCTTCATCCAACAAAATATTGCTTGCTTTCAAGTCCCTGTGGATGATTTTGAGACGAGAGTCTTCATGCAGATAGAGAAGGCCCCTTGCTATTCCACCAACAATGGCTGCGCGCTTTGGCCAGTCCAGTTGTCTGCTCTTTGTAGGATCTGGCTTTGGGAGAAAAAGATGGGAAAATTTCTAAGGAAATCCCATAATGATTTCAATAGTTTCAATAGACAGAGTTTGAGAGAACAAACCAAACAAAAAGGAGTCGAGACTAGTGTTAGCCATGTATTCATAGACAAGGAGCTTTTCATCCCCCTCTGTGCAGTAACCCAACAGCCTCACAAGATTCTTGTGTTGAAGTTTAACAAGCAACATGACTTCATTCTCAAACTCTCCATGGCCTTGCCCTGATTTTGCCCAAAATCTTTTGACTGCTACTTCCTTTCCATTAAGCAGCTTACCCTGAGGTCATTTCAAGCTTTCTCAATGAAAGAAATTTTATCATATATGAATTAGCTACATGTCATGACAGTGAGGACCATGGGCAGTTTATTATGCAGATGCACACGGTAGAACCTTTTCAAGGCAGTTAAGATTGTGTCAATCAAATATCTGATTAGTCCGAGCCGCCCAATTTTCATGACAACATTTTTCTATATGTACAAAGAAATATGTGTATGACTTAACCTTGTAAACAGGGCCAAAACCTCCTTCTCCAAGCTTATTCTCATCAGAGAAACTGTTTGTGGCAGCCAGTATGGTAGTAAAATTGAAGTAATGCATCTCCCTGCTGTGGTCTTGATCCCTTGCGTGCATATGTGCCTCCATGCAGCAAGTTCCAGTTGTACCTTCCAAATCATTTAATAGAATTTCTACACCTGTTCCCTCCTCTGGGTAAGAAATAACGTCAAAATCTAATAGCAAATTTAACAGTGTCGTTGCTATCAACAGTTTAATTATATATACCTGGTATGTGCTTCCTTCTGATGATCGAACAATAAATGTAGAAACCGAAGAGAACCACAACTGCTGTACAAGTTGATACGGTTATAATTACAGTCTTTGTTATGGTCTTTCCTCCCTTTCCTGCCATTATATTATACAATTCATATAATTTTGAATTTGTTTATGATTCTCATACAAATCTCAAAGAATATAGGAGCATAGTCTATCTGAGGGGACCAAAAGAAGATGGTTTACTTTAAAAGATGTAGGAGTTTCTTGGGACTGGTTGGATTGTTGTTTGGGCAAAAAATTATCTAAGCATACTGTTTCGTCTGATTATTCTCTAATAACATTTGAGATAAGATGTTGAAATTTTGAGTGGTTAGTGTCAAAGAGATTGTCTTCAAACAGTTTGCGAAACTCATTCAAAGGCAAACCAAAATTTCCACAAAACTAAAATTACTTGTCTGGCCGCTGTTGACTGACCTTGGTCATCTTCAGGCGGCCCCTGCAAGGTAGTGACAACCAGGGAAGGCAGTAGCGATGGTGGTGGTGGTGGAGATGGAGCCAGAGTTTTGTGGTTGTAGAATTGGTGGTCTTCATACCTTACATAGCAACTTGGGCACATAATCTGCCATCCTCTCCTTCCGTTGCAACACTGGCTAATATTCTCCCTCAGCTGCGTTAAACAATTTCTGCATTCATCCCTGCCCATATCTCTACTACACTGCACCAACCCGTATCTATATCCACTGTCCAACTTTTTCTCTGACGTTTTAAACATATTCTCTGCATATGGAGCATTTGCCAGGAGCTCCGATATCATACCTACAGCCTCCCACGGCGGCTCTTCTCTGGAACTAGTGTTCTGGGCATTCCACATGAGCACCATCGGAGTGGTCTGCCCAATTCCAAAGAAATTGAGGTTAGAGTATCTTACTATGCATTCATCATACCAGATGATGGCTGTTTTATTGGACTGGCATCGCTTTTGAATTTCTTGACTAGCAGTTTTCACGCAATTCTGGCAAGTAGTAGCATCAACATCGCCTCTGCAGAGATAGAGGCTGTAGATTTGATTGAAGGTATCATTGTAGAAGCTGTTGGTGGAAGCTTTAGAAGATAGAGAATCCAAGAGGGAAGTGAGATTGTCTATGTAATTGGCGCTGTCTGAGTCATTGTCTGGACCTGAACAATCACAGTGGTTATAACTTGGTTGGCCATTGATGGAGATGATCGTCAGCAAAAAAGTTGAGATTGACAGCAATAGGAAGGCTCTGGTGTCTTGGGTATCAAACATTCCTGCTGCTACACTAGCTAGATATTCATCTATGTAATGGTAATGGTAATGGTAAATGGATTGTTGTATCCACCACTCTCTGCTAAACCATTCCAAGGTGCAAATGAGGATGTGATTGATCATATATAACAGGTAGAACTGCTTAGAGAACGGAAAAAGGGAAATGACTGAAGAAAAAAGAAACAATGACCAGTCCCTTTACTACCAGTGGTCCAACTTATAACCCCACAAATTAAATTCTATCTTTGAAATTTCACAAAAGAAGAATGTGTCAATTCCCAGTAGAGACTGAAACGTCGCTTAAGATGTTGTTATTCACAAATTTCTATGGCAATTGAATAATGCACATACACTGGAGGAACATGCAAGTCGTCTACGTTGTGATTATTTTCCAATAAAGCAATTCCTGGTCGTTGGTGCACTTTTCAACACACGTTTAATGGGCCTTGCCATTTGACTTTAAACACTCAAAGCAAGCTGTAACCGGGCCATGCCTCAAACTTTTTCTTGCCAGAAATGAGAAACGTGTTGTGCCTAAACAAAGTTAGTCCAAGAACACAGATAAAACAATCAACTTAAGGACACATGAGGTCTTAACATGGTTTGACCGATCATACTGACATCCATGGATGAGAGAGAATCTTTCCATTATACCATAAACTACTATAGAGGACAAAACCAAATATAAATATCCCATGTTTGTATCCACACCTTGAATCATGAGCCCCTTATTTCATCAGGTGTCTCTCGTTCTTTCTCATATTTTTATTCACCTCGTATAGTCTTTATAAGCCCATCTTTATCTCATAACCTTTTTCCCTTATGAATTATAATAGTTATAAAGATATTCCTAATAATTTGTTCAATTAGACAATCTAATATTACGACAATATATCAATTTAGGAAATATTTTCTAATATATTTTTTTACAAAAAGGGAATTTTTACTAATTAGAAATTTGAATCACTTTTCAATAGAATGAATTTGAAGATAATGCAGGTCAATCAAAGCAATGGATATGTAGCTATTTAGAATGATATTAGGTTTCATGATTATATGAGATCTCATCTACCAAGAAATGGTAAGAGGGAGTTTAAAAAATTAGTTAAATTTTCAAACATTACATGTTAATTAGATGTGTCCTTCAATAATTTACTGAATTAGATGTATCATTTTCAAGCGTTGAATATCACATGGCCTATCTTCTTTCTGTGTGAGCATTTTGTTGTAGTATGTGGCTCATATTTGAGTGAAAAGACATATGGAGAAAAAGTGGCAAATGCCGGAGAGAAGCGGTGTGATGGCATTTGCCATTTAGGTTTGTACTTCTTTTGTTGTGGGGCGAACCATAGGTTGGGGTTGCCTCTCACGGTATGGTTCAGGGGTATTTTTGAAATTTTCATTCTTAAGGGTTAATATAAATACTCTTTTATGTAACCCTAATTTGATACATAGTGAAAATCCTCTTTCCCTGTTCTTGTGGACTTAGGTAATTAGCCGAACCACGTTAAATCTTTGTGTTCTTCTTTCTCGTTTTTCTATTTTTTTCGCCATAAATCGTTGCACAGATTTCAACACATTCAAACATGTTAAGAAAGAAAGGAAAGAAAAATATAGGATATTAGTTCTTTTATCATATAAATTGTAGCAAAACAATTCTTTTAATTATAATCGTCATTTACAAACTATCGAGGATGTAGATCAGTAATTGTAGCCTCATCTACTGAGAATTGATCCAACTTGGTTCCTAAAGGCATGTCCAACTGGCTACTGTTATGGCTAAAAAATGCAGGATGTGAAGGTACCGGGAGACTTAGAGAGTGGCCATTAAGCATAAGAACAATAGAAGCCATGGTTGGTCTATCAACTTCCTTTTCTTGAACGCAGAGGAGCCCAATGTGGATACATTTCATTATTTCACTTGTTGTGTCATCCCTTAACATGGGATCTACTATATTGGTAGCTGTCCCTTCTTTCCAATTTTTCCAAGCCTACAAGAATACAACAATATGTTCAATATTGTAGACAAGGTTTTGTAATGTCTCAAATCTCACAAGCATTATTCACCAATACATCCATGCAAAAGAGAAATTCATCTATACTTACATAGCTCAGAAGGTCCTCAACATTTTCCCTGCGGCCAAAACGGTTATTCCTCTGACCGGTCACAATCTCCAAAACTAACACACCAAAGCTATAAACATCTGTCTTGACTGAGAAGTGACCGTGCATTGCATACTCTGGCGCCATATAGCCACTGCATATGATAGTCAATGACAATGATATGGAATTTCAGTAACAATGGAACTTTTTTTATAGTTGTAATCTTTATTGTTTAGCAGTTGAGGCAGAATGAAAAGATGAGGAGATGGCTTACAATGTACCAACAATTCTGTTGGTGCTAGCTTCAATTTGGTTGCTTCCAAAAATCCTGGCAGTGCCAAAGTCTGAGATCTTGGGGTTCATCTCATCATCCAACAAAACATTGCTTGCTTTCAAATCCCTATGGATGATTTTGAGCCTAGAATCCTCATGCAGATATAGAAGCCCCCTTGCTATGCCACCAATAATGGCTGCCCGCTTAGCCCAGTCTAGTTGCTTTTTTTTTGTTGGATCTGTCTTGGTGAAAACAACATGAAAATTTTCAATTGAGATTTGCAGAAGAAAAAGCATGTTAATGAGAAGAGCATGCAAGAGCAAAGCAATAAATCAACCATCAATAACTCAAATTTCAAGGATTCATATGAGTCCATGACATTGGTGTTAAGACCTTGTGAAGGTTTTCATGAGATTAGATAGGACAGTGATGCTATTCAAGCCAAGACTCTTATAACTCTTCAATTGAAAGAAGGAGAGGGAACGGACCAAACAAAAAGGCGTCTAGACTCGTGTTGGCCATGTACTCGTAGACTAGAAGCTTTTCATCTCCTTCTATGCAGCAACCCAACAGCCTCACAAGATTTTTGTGTTGAAGTTTAACAATTACCATAACTTCATTTCTGAACTCTTCAATCCCTTGCCCTGATTTTGCTGAAAGCCTTTTAACTGCTATTTCTTTGCCATTAGGCAGAGTGCCCTGCAGTCATTCAAGCTTTCTCAATCAGAATATGAACAAATCATACACTAATGGCCGTGACTGCTGCTATATCCCACAAAAGCAAGATGTAAAGACAGTGAATTCAACTTCCATAACATTATTTTTGTGAGTATAAACTTAGTGAAAGATTTTATATTTCTTAACCTTGTAAACAGGGCCAAAACCTCCTTGTCCAAGCTTATTAGCCTCATAGAAATTGTTTGTAGCCGTCAGAATAGTGGTTAAATTGAAGTAATACATTTCTCCACTGTCCTCCTCACCCCTTGCTTGCATATTTCCCTCCCTGAATTTTGTTTTGCCAGTTGGACGTTTCAAATCTTTGAATAAAATATCTTCCCTAGATTTCTCCCCTGAGTAGGTAACAAGATTAAGATTTAATGGCACAAGTTAACCTATGTGGTCATTGAATTACAGGCGTTATAATATGTATATATACCTCCTCTGCTCTTCCTTCTGAAAACTGAATAGTAAATGTAGCAACCCAAAAGAATTACTACTACCATAAATGCTGACACGGTACCAATTACAATCTTTGTTGTGCGCTTTCCTCCTTTTCCTGCAATCATGTAATACAATTATAAATTTGATTATGATTCTAAAGCAAAGTATCAATTAAAGAAGACAGGAGCATGTCCAAAGCGATGATACTTTTTTACATCATTTAGAGGGAGATCATTGTGACTCGCCCCAGAAAATTGATCACTCCCCATACAAGTGAATAAACCAGCATAGCAAAATAATTACCAAAATTTCATTACTTCCCAAGACTAGATCTGCCTTTTTCATAAATAAGACAAAACAGAGAACATACTTCATGTGGTTGGGCCTTGGAGTTGTGCTATTTTTTGGTGCGTAGCACGATGACTTCAGAGTGTGATAAATTTCTCAATGATTATAACATCAACTTACCTGAAGTGTGCAAGGGTGGATTAGCCAGAGATTGCTGGTAGAAAGGCCTTTGGTCGTATCTTAAATGACAACTTGGGCTCATAGTACGCCACCCCAACCTCTCTCGGCAGCATTCTTCAATGTTCTTCAGCAGCTTCACTAAACAATCTTTGCATGAAACATTATTGATATCTCCTGTACACTGAACCAGCCCATATATCTTCCAAGAAGAATTATCCATAGCCACTCCCTCCTTCGTGGCAAACATCATTTCTGAATTGGGAGCCTTTTCCACTAGCTCATAGATCAAAGCTAAAGCCCCAACACCAAGGCTTGGAGAGGATTCAGTACTGTTGTTGTTATTCCACATCAAGTACCCTGTATATGTCTCTGGAATTCCAAAGAAGTATTTATTAGAGTAACGTACCATGCAAGCATCAAACCATATGATCGCTGTTTTATTAAACCGGCATTGCTCTTGGATTTCTTGAGCTGCAGCTTTCACACAATTGTAGCAGGTGGTAGCGTTGATATCGCCTCTGCACTGGTAGAGGCTGTAGATTTGGTTAAAGGAGTCATTGTAGAATTTGTAGAGGGCAGCCTTAGGAGACAGAGAATCCAAGAGGGAAGAGAGATCAGTTTCAAAATTGGCATTTGCCGAGTCACCATCTTGGCCTTGACAGAGGTGGTAATCGTAGTTTGGTTGGGCATTGATGAAGCTGATAAGGCTGAAGATTGAGATTAAGATCAGCAACGGAAAGGTTCTGGTGTCTTGGATATCAAACATTCCTACTGTTATCCTTAGGTGAACGAAAATTTAAAGGACATACATGAAAGATAATTCTTAAAGCTAATTGCCTAATTGAAATGGTTGCAACACAAAGCAGAAGTACAGCTGATTCTTTGATAGCATAAATATGACCTTCAATAAATCAAAGAGGCACATAGAGAAAAAGGCAGTTTTCAAGTTTGGGGGACTCTTTAAGTTCTATAACAGGCTTCACAAGAAAGACTGAGGATGGCTTCTTTTTAGCTTCCAGCCATAAATTGACTTATCTTCGTGGTTTGGTGGGATATTTTTTTTGACGGCTAGAATTGATAAGGCTAGAATTGGATTGTATTGGGGGTTGGAAAATAAAGACTCAGGTATACTATTTTTAACGTGAAGACTTTTCTAGGCACAAGTCTTTATACCTACTGTAAACAACGTGTTCTTAGAACTATCCCTGAAGGCTTCACTTTTGTTTTATTAGAAAGACATTTCTCCTAATAGATCACTGACCAACTGTTTTTTCAACTTCCGCGTACCTTCTTCTTTTCTAATAAAGAAGAAGACATGGCTAGACCTTTGATTAGTTAGGAATTATAAGACCTGTGCTGAGTTGTAATTATTAGTTGGAGCTCAAAATTATGGGGAGTTATAATTTCTAGTTGAAGCTAAGCCGATTCAGATTCTCTTATTTATATACCAACTGATATAAAGGGAAATAGCCAAAGAATAAAATAGGGTTGGAAGAGAAGAGATACAATCATAAACAATTGGGTTTCAGAAGCTTATTCAAGATGATTAAGAATCAAACCCCCTTTAGGATGAAGAGTTGACCTAAGGACTCTTGTAAAACCTAGAAAAATTAAAATAGTTTTTATAATCTAAAGTCAGTGAGATATTTTTGGAAAAATGAGATCTGATTGGTGAGAAAATTTCACTGGAACCTGTTCAAAAGTGGGTCTGATCCACTGGAAAAAAACAAGAACAAAAAAGAAAAAACTGCACTGTTAAGTGGTATGATATAATGTCTTATTGGTACATCAATGTATTCATGAAATTGAAATAATCTCCTAACTAAACAGAGGTACTCGTCTCTCTCCATGCAGTAACCCAACAGCCTCACAAGATTTTTGTGTTGAAGTTTAACAATTAACATAACTTCATTCTTGAACGTACGCCTCAAGACCTTGCCCTGACTTCCTCGGAAGCCTTTCAACAGCCATTTCCCTTCCATCAAGCCGCTGTGCAGGAGCAGGAGCGGGTGGATCAGCGGAAACTTCAACATAGGAGTACCCTTCATACCTTATATTGCAATTTGGACCCAGAACACGCTATCCTACCTTCTCTTGGCAACACTCTTGGATCTCCAAAAACAGCTTCCCCGAACACCTATCGCATCCAACATCGCTTATCTCTTTTACACTGCGCTAGCCCATGTAAAATCAGAGTCGACGCGTTATCCATGGACGGTCCCTCTTTTATCGCAAACATGGACTCCGAATATGGAGCTTCTGAGAGCAGCTTATTCATCAAAGATAGAGAGCCAACATCCCCTTCATCGGGATCAGTTCTGTTGTTCACATTCCACATTAAGAAGCCCGGAGTAGTCTCCAGGGTTCCAAAGAAGTATTCATTTGAGTATCGTAACATGCATTCATCAAACCATATGATAGCTGTTTTATCATACTGGCGCACCTCCTGGATTACTTGGACTG
Source organism: Vitis riparia (assembly GCF_004353265.1). Lineage (NCBI taxonomy): Eukaryota > Viridiplantae > Streptophyta > Magnoliopsida > Vitales > Vitaceae > Vitis > Vitis riparia. The sequence continues at coordinate 20,093,071 of NC_048440.1, forward strand.
CAGTTTTCACACAACTCTGGCAGGCAGTAGTGTTAACATAGGCTTTGTATGCTTATCTGCCTCCATGCAGCAAGTTCCAGTTGTACCTTCTAAATCATTTAATACAATTTCTACTCCTGTTCCTTCCTCTGGGTAAGTAATAAGATCAAAATCTAACAGCAAATTTAACAGTGTGGTTGCTATCAGCAGTTTTAAGTATATATACTTGGTATGCTCTTCCTTCTGATGATTGAATAATAAATGTAGAAACTGAAGAGAACTACAACTGCTGTACAAGTTGATACAGTCATGATTAGTCTTTGTTGTGTTCTTTCCTCCCTTTCCTGCCATTAAATCATACAATTCATATAGTATACTAAATTTCCTCCCTTTCCTGCCAAAAGAAGATGGTTTATTTTAAAAAGATGCAAGTCTTTCTTGGGACTGGTTGATTTGTTGTTGGGGCAAAAAATCATCTATGCACGCTGTTTCATTCATTATTGTCTAACAACATTTTAGATAAGATGTTGAAATTTTGAGTGGTTAGCGTCAAAGAGGTTGTCTTCAAACAGTTTACAAACTCATTCAAAGGCATGTTCAAGACTAATCAGATTCTCAACACTTCTCTCCAAACCAAAATTTCCACAAAACTAAAATTACTTGTCTGGTCCATGTTGACTGACCTCGGTCATCTTCAGGTGGCCCCTGCAAGGCAGAACCGGGGAAGGCAGTAGAGATGGTGGTGGTGGTGATGGTGGAGATGGAGCCAGAGTTTTGTGATTGTAGAATTGGTGGTCTTCATACCTTAGATAGCAATTTGGGCGCATAATCCGCCATCCTCTCCTTCCTTGGCAACACTAACTAATATCTTCCCTCAGCTGCGTCTATCAACTTCTGCATTCATCCCTGCACATATCTTTACTACACTGCACCAACTCGTATCTACACTGTCCCCCAACTTTTTCCCTGCATATGGAGCATTTGCCACGAGCTTGGATATCATACCTAGAGCGTCCAACGCCGGTTCTTCTCTGGAACTAGCGTTCTAGGCATTCCACACGACCACCCTTGGAGTGGTCTGTCCAATTCCAAAGAAGTTGAGGTTAGAGTATCTTACTATGCATTCATCATGCCGGATGATGGCTGTTTTATTAGACAGGCATAGCTAGCTTTTGAATTTCCTGACTAGCAATTCTGGCAAGTAGTTGCATCAACATCGTCTCTGCAGAGATAGAGGCTGTAGATTTGACTCAACGTATCATTGTAGAAGCTGTAGGTGGACCCCAGGAGGGAAGTGAGATTATCTATGTAATTGGTGCTGTCTGTGCCATTGTCTGGAGCTGAACAATCACAGTAGTTATAACATGGTTGGCCATTGATGGAGCTGATCATAAGCAAAAAAGTTGAGATTAACAGCATCAGGAAGGCTCTGGTATCTCGGGTATTAAACATTCCTGCTGCTGCACCAGCTTCTCGACATGGAAATCTAATGTGGCTCAATCGAAGCAACAGATATGAAGCTATTTAGAATGATATTAGGTTTTATGATCATATGATCTACAGAGAAATAGTAAGAGGGAGTCTAAAAAATACGTTAAATTTTCAAACATTTGATGTTAATTAGATATCTCCTTCAATAATTTACTGAATTAAATGTATCATTTTCAAACATTGAATATCACATGGTCTGTCTCATTTATGCGTGAGCATTCAAACTTGTTAAGGAAGAAAGAAAAGAAAAACATATGATATAACTTCTATTATCTTATAAATTGCAACAAAACATTCTTTTAGTTATAATCTTGACTTACAAACTATCGAGGATGTACATCAGTAATTGCAACCTCATCTACTGAGAATTGTGTATTCCCACTTTGGGATTGACCCGAGTTGGTTCCTATAGGCATGTCCAACTGACTGCTGCTATGCATAAAAAATGCAGGATGTGAAGGTGCAGGGAGACTCAGAGAGTGGCCATTAAGCATGAGAACAATAGAAGCCATGGTTGGTCTGTCAACTTCCTTTTCTTGAACGCATAGGAGCCCAATGTGGATGCCTTTCATTATCTCGCTTGTTGAGCCATCCTTTAACATGGGATCTACTATATTGGTAGCTGTCCCTTCTTTCCAATTTTTCCAAGCCTACAAGAATATAACAATATGTTCAATATTAGAGACAAAATTTTGTTGTGTTTCTGATCTCTCAAGCATTATTCACCTTTGCTTACATAGCTAAGAAGGTCCTCAGTGTTTTCCCCGTTCCGGAAACGGTTATTCCTCTGACCAGTCACAATTTCCAAAACCAACACACCAAAGCCATAAACATCTGTCTTGACTGAGAAGTGGCCGTGCATTGCATACTCTGGAGCCATATAGCCACTGCATATGATAGTCAATGACAATGATATGAAATTTCAGTGACAATGGAAATTTCTTTATAGTTGTAATCTTTATTGTTTAGTAGTTGAGGCAGAATGAAAAGATGAGGAGATGACTTACAATGTACCAACAATTCTGTTGGTGCTAGCTTCAATTTGATTGCTTCCAAAAATCCTGGCAGTGCCAAAGTCTGAGATCTTGGGGTTCATCTCATCATCCAACAAAACATTGCTTGCTTTCAAATCCCTATGGATGATTTTGAGCCGAGAATCCTCATGCAGATATAGAAGCCCCCTTGCTATGCCACCAATAATGGCTGCCCGCTTAGCCCAGTCTAGTTGCTTTTTTTTTGTTGGATCTGTCCTTGTGAAAACAACATAAAAAATTTCAATTGAGATTTACAGAAGAAAAAGCATGTTATTGAGAAGAGCAGGCAGGAGCAAAAGTAAATAAATGAACCATAAATCATCCAAGATTCAAGGATTCGTATGAGTCCATGACATTGGTGTTATGCCCTTCTTGTGAAGGTTTTTCATGAGGTGAGAAGACATGAATTATAGGACAGTGATGCCATTCAAGCCAAGAGAATCGTATGACCCTTCAATTGAGAGGAGAGGGAACAGACCAAACAAAAAGGCATCCAGACTAGTGTTGGCCATGTACTCGTAGACTAGAAGCTTTTCATCTCCCTTTATGCAGCAACCCAGAAGCCTCACAAGATTTTTATGTTGAAGTTTAACAATCAGCAAAACTTCATTCCTGAACTCTTCAATTCCTTGCCCTGATTTTGCTGAAAGCCTTTTAACTGCTATTTCTTTTCCATTAAGCAGAGTGCCCTGCAGTCATTCAAACTTTCTCAACCAGAATATCCTCTCATATATCAACAAATCATACACTAATGGCCATGACAACTGCTATATCTCACAAAAGCAAGACATAAAGACAGTGAATTCAACTTTCATGACATTATTTTTACTAGTATAAATTTAGTGGAAGAGTTTGTATTTCTAAACCTTGTAAACAGGGCCAAAACCTCCTTGTCCAAGCTTATTAGCATCAGAGAAATTGTTTGTAGCAGCCAGTATAGTGGTTAAATCGAAGTAATACATTTCTCCACTGTCCTCATCACCGCTTGCTTGCATACCTCCCTCCCTGAATTTTGTTTTGCCAGTTGGACGTTTCAAATCTTTCAATAACATATCTTCCCTTGTTTTCTCCCCTGAGTGGGTAATAAGGTTAAATTTAATGGCACAAGTTAACCTATGTGGTCGTTGAATTACAGGCATTATAATATATATGTACCTCCTCTGCTCTTCCTTCTGAAAACTGAATAGTAAATGTAGCAACCCAAAAGAATTACTACTACTGTAAATGCTGAAACGGTACTAATTACAATCTTTCTTGTGCCCTTTCGTCTTTTTCCTGCAATCAAGTGATACAGTTATAAGTTTGATTATGATTCTTAAACAAAGTATAATCAATTAAAGAAGACAGGAGCAAGGCCAAAACAATGGTATGTTGTTACCCCGTTTGGAGGGAGATCATTCTGACTGGCCCCAGAATACTGATCACTCCCCATACAAGTGAATAATTAAAAAGAACTCTTAATTCTTATAGATAAACTACCATAGCAAAATAATTACCAAAATTTCATCATCTCCCAAGACTAGATCTGCGCTTTTTATAAATAAAACAAAACAGAGAACAAACTTCATATGGTTGGGCCTAGGGGTTGTGCTATTTGAGGTGTAGCATGAGGACTTCAAAGTGTGATAAATTTCTCAATGATTATAACATCAACTTACCTGAAGTGGGCATGGGTTGATTAGCTGGAGATTGCTGGTAGAATAGGGTTTGTTCGTATCTCAAATGGCAACTTGGGCTCATAATACGCCACCCTAACCTCTCTCGGCAACACTGTTCAATGTTCTTCAGCAGCTTCACCAAACAATCTTTGCAGGAAACATTATTTATATCTCTTGTACACTGAACCAGTCCATATATGTTCCAAGAAGAATTATCCAAAGGCACTCCCTCATCCATGGCAAACATCCTTTCTGAATTGGGAGCCTTTTCCACTAGCTCATAGATCAAAGCAAGAGCCCCAACATCAAGTCTTGGAGAGGATTCAGTACTGTTCTTATTATTCCACAGCAAGTACCCTGTATATGTCTCTGGAATTCCAAAGAAGTCTTCATTAGAGTAACGTAACATGCAATAATCGAACCATATGATTGCTGTTTTATTAAACTGGCATCGCTCTTGAATTTGTTGAGCTGCAGCTTTCACACAAGTGTGGCAAGTGGTAGTGTTGACATCGCCTCTGCATTGGTAGAGGCTGTAGATTTGGTTGAAGGAGTCATTGTAGAAGTTGTAGAGGGAAGCCTTAGAAGACAGAGAATCTAACAGGGAAGAAAGATTGGTTTCAAAATTGCTGTTTGCCGTGTCACCGTCTTGGCCTTGACAGAGGTGGTAATCATAGTTTGGTTGGGCATTGATGAAGCTGATAAGGCTGAAGATTGAGATTAAGATCAGCAATGGAAAGACTCTGGTGTCTTGGATATCAAACATTCCTACTGCTATCCTTAGGTGAATGAAAATCTAGAGGACATACATGAAAGATAATAGTCTTATAGCTCACTGACTGATTGAAATGGTTGCTACACAAAGCAGAAGTACATAGCATAAATACGACCTTGAATAAATCAAAGAAGCAAATAGAGAAAAAGGCATTTTTCAAGTTTGGGGGCCTCAAGTTCTATAGCAGGCTTGACAAGAAAAACCTTGAGGATGACTTGTTTTTACCTAGCTGCCACAAATTGACTTTTCTCTTTGGTGGGAGCATGCTAATAGAAGCTTGGAATTTTCAAATATGGAAACTGATAGATTTCCAGTGTTTATATATTTTTCAGAATCAAGACGGCAAGAATTGACAAGGCCAATAACTGAATTGTATTGGGGGTTGGAAAAGAAAGACTCAGGCAGAGCATTTCTAACGTCATACTTTTCTAGGCACAAGTCTCTATCCTTCTTTTATGCTGCCCACTAAGAAAAAATATGTTTGTTTTCAGAACTCTCCCTGAAGTCTTCAATCTTATTTTATTAAAAACACGTTTGTCCTAACATATGACCCACCAACTGATTTTTTAATTGAATTGTTGCACATATCTTGACGTTTAAAAACTTTGAGATAGTCCACAATTATATAATAACTTGCATCCACAATTCTTGTCTATGGGCATTAATTAAAGCCTTATTTACAGAAAAAGACATATGATAACGTCCATAACCCTTGAATTATGCTCTTGTCCCACATAATTGGAAAAAACAAGGAAAAAAACAATTTGCACTGTTAAGTGGTATGCTATAATATCTTATTGCTACATCATTGTATTCATGAAATTGAAATTATGAATCAAGGTATACTGGTATGAGCTCAAGCATGCTCCGATGAATCTCCTAACTAAACAGAGGCACTTGTGGATGATTGATCTGAAATGAGAATACCTAACCTCGACCCGCTTGTTGAAGATTGATCAGACATGAAGGATCTTCCCACTGAGAATGGAGGTGCTGATCAGACATTATGCATATGCCTGGGTAACTCTCTCAGGTACCCTTTTCAAGGTAATTAAGTTTTTTTCTATATTAAAAATCAAATGTCATATTAATCTGTCAAGTGAACCCCACTTCCATCATCATTTTTCTTCAATGTGAATCATGTATTTTTCTTTAACCTTGTAGACAGGGCCAAAACCTCCTTCTCCAAGCTTATTGGACTCAGAAAAATTGTTTGTGGCAGCCAGGATGGTAGTTAAAATGAAGTAGTAAGTTTCTACAGTGTTGTCTTGATGATGCATATGCCCTTTCATGAAGTGTACGCCAGTTGGACGGTCCAAAACATTTAACAGAATTTCTTCAATTGTCTGCTCCCCTGAATCAGTGGTGACATCAAAATTTAATAGATATATTCAACAGTGTGCGCTTAACAGACAAGCTCAACCATGGGAACCTCGTCTGCTCCTCCAACATGACCTCTTGAGATTTGAATTAATAACCTAGTGACATTAATCATATGATTAGAAAATCAATTGCCTGTCAATGAAGTTAAACTAATTCTCTTTATATGGTTTGAGTCACACCAAATCCTTAGCTAACCTTGGCCACACTTCCTGGGAGCCTATATCAAATCCAAGTTAACAAAATCTGGAACTTACTTCTTAAAGCTAATACAAAATCCCAAGTCAACACCACCTTATATTTATATCCTTCCTGATGTGAACATGAAATCCAAATACACCAAATGTAAGGCCTTACTTCTCGAGTCTTCCCGGGACCCACATTGTAGTCAACATGACAAGCACCTCCCAACAAACATCAGGTCTGATGAGTTCCGTCAAAGCTCAAACTCCAGATCTTGCTACTAGTCAGGGTCGGCTCCCAATACCTCAATTGGATAAACTCAAACCCACGTGTTAACCATTCACCATTTATTCCAACCCCAGATTCCCACTAACCACCTCTGGCCTTCATAAATATCTGTTTTAGCTAGGGTCAAGACCGGCCAACCACTTGACTAGTCTAATGGTTAATGGATCCTTTATGGGAATGATGTCTAAGTCTGTCCCTTGCAAGATATATTTTAGGCTCTATCTAGATCCTACACCTCGTAAAACAGTGGAAAAATGAGAGGAAATTAACCAAGAAAAATAAAAATAATTTTCTAATTAGTAAATTTGTTTACATGCTTCTCAAAATATTTTTCCTTATAAAACTAAAAAATGCATAAGTAAAAGGTGGTATTTGTTTTTTTGGATTTTTGCTAATACCAATTTGTTTTCAGAAATTATATTATTTGTTTTTCTATTTTTTCATAACTTATTATAAACTTTTTACAAAATAGAAAAAACCAAAATATGTAGCTTTTTCTAAATAGAAAAAATATTGTTATTTTTCTTTTCTTTTTAATACTTAATAGAAATAAAATACTACAAAAACAAACAATCTAATATTTAACATTATTAAGCATTAATATTCTATTTAGAATTAAGTAAAAAATACAAACACCACCTAAGAGATTTCTGTTAATACTTTTTGGCCACCCAAAACAAACATTTAACTCACCTGCGTTATCAGGAGGAAATGGTTCTGCAGGAGGCGGAGGCGGCCGCTGTGCAGGCGCAGGAGCGGGTGGATCAGCAGAGACTTCAACATAGAAGGGGTACTGTTCATACCTTATATTGCAATTTGGACCCAGAACACACCATCCTACCTTCTGTTGGCAACACTCTTGGGTCTCCAAAAACAGCTTCCCCAAACACCTATTGCATCTAACATCGCTGGTATCTCTACTACACTGCGCTAGCCCATATAATATCAGAGACGCGTTATCAACGGACGGTCCCTCTTTTACCACAAACATGGACTCCCAATATGGAGCTTCTGACAGCAGCTCATTCATCAAAGATAGAGCGCCAACATCCCCTTCATCGGGATCAGTTCTGTTGTTCACATTCCACATTAAGAAGCCTCGAGTAGTCTCCATAGTTCCAAGGAAGTCCTCATTTGAGTAACGTAACATGCATTCATCATACCATATGGTAGCTGTTTTATTATACTGGCACTCCTCCTGGATTACTTGGACTGTTGTTTTCACACAACTCTGGCAGGCAGTAGTGTTAACATCGCCTCTGCATGCATATCTCCCTCCATGCAGCCAGAATAGTAGTAAAATTGAAGTAATGGATCTCCCTGCTGTGGTCTTGAACCCTTGCATGCATATCTCCCTCCATGCAGCAAGTTTCAGTTGTACCTTCCAAATCATTTAATGAAATTTCTACACCTGTTCCCTCCTCCGGGTAAGTAACAACATCAAAATCTAATTGCAAATTTAACAGTGTGGTTGCTGATCGTAAGCAGAAATATTGAGATTAACAGAAATAGGAAGGCTCTGTTGTCTTGGGTGTCAAACATTCCTGCTGCTACACTAGCTTCTCGACATGGAAATCAAATCCATGAAGGTATTCATCCACTTAATTGACGAAAAGAAAATTGTAAGGGTAATGGTAAAGGGATTGTATCCACCACTCTCTGCTAAATCATTCCAAGGCACAAATGAGGATGTGATTGATCACATACAACAGGTAGAACTGCTTAGAGAAGGGAAGAAAGGAACCGATTGAATACGAAAAAACCAAGGACCAGTCCCTTTACTACCAGTGTTCCAACTTGTAACCCCACAAATTAAATTCTCTTTGAAATTTTACAAAAGAAGAATGTGTCAATTCCCAGAAAAGACTGAAGCTGTCGCTCGTGGCCTTTATGAGATGCTGTTCTTCACAAATTTCTATGGCAATTGAATATGCACATGCACTGGAGGAAGATGAAAGTCGTCTACATTGAGATTATTTTCCAATATCGCAATTCCTGGTCGTTGGTGCACTTCTCAATACACGTTTAATGGGCCTTGCCATTTGACTTTAAAATCCCAGAAGCAGGCTGTAACCGGGCCATGCCTTAAAATCTTTCTTTGCAGAAAGGAAAAATGAATTTGAAGATGATGTGGCTCAATCGAAGCAATAGTGTATATAAAGTTATTTGGAATGATATTAGGTTTCATGATCATATGAGATCTCATCTACAGAGAAATAGTAAGAGGGAGTTTAAAAAATAAATCAAATTTTCAAACATTTGATGTTAATTAGACATCCCCTTAAATGATTTTACTGAATTAGATGTATCATTTTCAAGTACTGAATATCACATGGCCTGTCTCTTTTATATGTAAGCATTCAAACATGTTAAGAAAGAAAGAAAAGAAAAACATATGATATAACTTCTATTATCATATAAATTGTAACAAAAACATTCTTTTGATTATAATCTTCGTTTACAAATTATCGAGGATGTAGATCGGTAATTGTAGCCTCATCTACTGAGAATTGATCCAACTTGTTTCCTAAAGGCATGTCCAACTGGCTGCTGTTATGGACAAAAAATGCAGGATGTGAAGGTACAGGGAGACTCAGAGAGTGGCCATTAAGCATGAGAACAATGGAAGCCATGGCTGGTCTGTCAGCTTCATTTCCCTTAATGTGGATATATTTCATTATCTCGCTTGTTGAGCTATCCCTTAATGTGGGATCTACTATATTGGTAGCTGTCCCTTCTTTCCAATTTTCCCAAGCCTACAAGAATATATCAATATGTTCAATATTAAAGACAAGGTTTTGTAATGTCACCAATTCCTCAAGCATTATTCAACATCTACATCCATGCAAAAGAGGAGTTCATTATACTTACATAGCTCAGAAGGTCCTCAATGGTTTCCCTGCTGCGGATATGGTTATTCCTTTGACCAGTCACAACATCCAAAACTAACACACCAAAGCTATAAACATCTGTCTTGACTGAGAAGTGGCCGTGCATTGCATACTCTGGAGCCATATATCCACTGCATATGATAGTCAATGACAATGATATGAAATTTCAGTAACAATTGAGCGTTTTTTGTAGTTGTAATCTTTATTGTTTTGCAGTTAAGGCAGAATGAAAAGAGGAGGAGATGACTTACAATGTGCCAACAATACTGTTGGTGCTAGCTTCAATTTGGTTGCTTCCAAAAATCCTGGCAGTGCCAAAGTCTGAGATCTTAGGGTTCATCTCATCATCCAACAAAACATTGCTTGATTTCAAATCCCTATGGATGATTTTGAGCCTAGAATCCTCATGCAGATATAGAAGCCCCCTAGCTATGCCACCAATAATGGCTGCCTGCCTAGCCCAGTCTAGTTGCTTTGTTTTTGTTGGATCTGTCTTTGTCAAAACAGCATGAAAATTTTCAATTGAGATTTACAGAAGAAAAAGAATGTCAGTCAGAAGAGCAAGAACAAGATAAATAAATGAACCATAAATCACACAAGATTCAAGGTTTCCTATGAGTCCATGACATTGGTGTTATGTCCTTGTGAAAGTTTTTCATGAGGTGAGAAGACTTGAATCATAGGGCAGTGATGCCATTCAAGCCAAGAGAGTCTTACAACTCTTCAATTGAGAGAAGGAGAGGAAACAAACCAAACAAAAAGGCATCCAGACTCGTGTTGGCCATGTACTCATAGACAAGAAGCTTTTCATCTCCCTTTATGCAGTAACCCAACAGCCTCACAAGATTTTTGTGTTGAAGTTTAACGATTAGCAAAACTTCATTCCTGAACTCTTCAATCCCTTGTCTTGATTTGGCTGAAAGCCTTTTAACTGCTATTTCTTTTCCATTAAGCAGAATGCCCTGCAGTCATTCAAACTTTCTCAACCAGAATATTGTATCATATATTAACACATCATACACTAATGGCCATGACTGCTGCTGTATCTCATAAAAACAACACACAAAGACAGTTGGGTAGTTTCTCCCAATAGCCTTTTTCATAGCACTCAAGCCAGTGAATTCAACTTTCATGACATTATTTTTGTGTATAAATTTAGTGAAAGAGTTTGAATTTCTTAACCTTGTAAACAGGGCCAAAACCTCCTTGTCCAAGCTTATTAGCCTCAGAGAAATTGTTTGTAGCAGCCAGAATAGTGGTTAAATTGAAGTAATACATTTCTCCACTGTCCTCCTCACCCCTTGCTTGCATATTTCCCTCCCTGAATTTTGTTTTGCCAGTGGGACGTTCCAAATCTTTCAATAAAATATCTTCCCTTGTTTTCTTCCCTGAGTAGGAAAGAAGATTAAGATTTAATCGCACAAGTTGACCTATGTGGTTGTTGAAATACAGGCATTATTGTTATATATACATATACCTCCTCTGCTAACTGAATAGTAAATGCAGCAACCCAAAAAAATAACAACTACTGTAAATGCTGATGCTATGCAGATTACAATCTTTGTTCTCTTCTTTCCTGCTTTTCCTGCAGTCAAGTTTTACAATTATTAGTCTGATAGTGAGTCTTAAGCAAATTATCAATTAAAGAAGATAAGAGAATGGCCAAAAGAATTGTTTATTGTTAGCCCCTGCTCCAAGATTGGATCTGTTTTTTTTTTTTTTTTTTTTTTTCATAAATAGAACAAAACAGAGAACATACTTCATATGGGGGGACTTTAAAGTGTGATAAATTTCTCAATGATTATAACATCAACATACCTGAACCGCACATGGGTTGCTGGTAGAAGATTTGTCCGTTTCTTAAATGTCAACTTGGGCTCATTATACGCCACCCTAACCTCTCTCGGCAGCATTGTTCAATGTTCTTCAGCAGCTTCACTAAACAATCTTTGCATGAAACATTACTGATATCTCTTGTGCACTGAACTAGCCCATATATCTTCCAAGAAGGATTATCCAAAGCCACTCTCTCATCCATTTCAAACATCCTTTCTGAATTGGAAGCCTTTTCCACTAGCTCATAGATCAAAGCTAGAGCCCCAGCATCATGCCTTGGAGAGGATTCAGTACCGTTCCTATTATTCCACATCAAGTACCCTGTATATGTCTCTGGAATTCCAAAGAATTCTTGATTAAAGTACCATGCAAGCATCGAACCATATGATCGCTTTTTTACTAAAATGGCATCGTTCTTGGATTTCTTGAGCTGCAGCTTTCACACAAGTGTGACAGGTGGTAGTGTTGACAACTGTAGATTTGGTTAGAGGAGTCATTGTAGAATTTATGGAGGGAAGCCTTAGAAGACACAGAATCCAAGAGGGAAGAAAGATTGGTTTCAAAATTGCGGTTTGCAGTGTCACCATCTTGGCCTTGACAGAGGTGGTAATCGTAAATTGGTTGGGCATTGATGAAGCTCATAAGGCTGAAGATTGAGATTAAAATCATCAGTGGAAAGGCTCTGGTGTCTTGGATATCAAACATTCCTACTGATATCCTTAGGTGAATGAAAATCTAAAGGAGGACATACATGAAAGAAAATTCTTATATCTAATTGCCTAATTGAACTGTTTGCTAATTCTATGATAGCATTAATATGACCTTCAATAAATCAAAGAAGCACATAGAGAAAAAGGCATTTTTTCAAGTTTGGGGATCTAAAGCACTATAGCAGGCCTGGCAAGAAAAACTTTGAGGATGACTCCTTTTTAGCTACCTGCCAAAAATTGACTTCTCTCCATGGTGGGAGCATGCTAGTAGGAACTTGGAGTTTTCAAACATGGAAACTGGTAGATTTCTGTTGTTTTTTATATTTTTCAGAATCAACACTGCAAGAATTGAGAAGGCCAATAATTGAATTGTATTGGTGGTTGGAAAAGAAAGATTCAGATATGGCTTTTTTAATGTTATGCTTTTCTAGACACAAATCTTTATCGTTCTTTTCGGCTGCTCACTAAGAAAAGATATGTTTGTTTTCAGAACTCTCCCTGAAATCTTCACTCTTATTTTATTAGAAACACTTTTCTCCTAACATATCATCGGCCAACTGTTTTTTTTTTTTTAATTGAATTGTTCCACATGTCTTACTTTTATATTGTCTACACATTATCATACAAACATGCCTTTCAGTTATAATAACTTGCATCCACATTTGTTGTCTATGGTTCACTAAAGACTTATTTAATGAAAAAAGACAGATATTAACTTTAGTTTTGATCTGAGTCGATAACCCTTGAATTATGCTCTTGTCCCACATTACAGGCATAGAAACGAAGGTTGTGAGGGTACTGGGGACCAAGAGTGGCTATCAAGCATGAAAAGAACTGAAGGCATTTTTGGTCTGTCAGCAAAGCCTTCTGGAACACACAGTAGACCAATGCCGATGCATCTCGTTATTTTGCTCACAATCCCATCCTCAATATGGGATCCATCATATTGGTAGACATCCCTTCCTGTGGAAGGATGTGCATCTGCAGTATTGCAGTCAATGAGATCATTATGAAATTCCAATTATACTTTAGCTCCTCAGAATCAATATCTAATTAGTTGATACTTTCTGTTAATGAGATGCGAACTCTTTTTCCCTAATAAAGAAGAAGAAGACATGGCTAGATCTTTAATTAGTTAGAATTATAGAACTTGTGCTGAGTTGTAATTACTAGTTGGAGCTAAAAATTATGGGGAGTTATAATTTGTAGTTGAAGCTAAGCAGATTCTGATTCTTTTATTTATCAATGAGCTGATATAAAAAGAAACAAAATAGAGTTGGAAGGGAAGAGAAACAATTATAAAAAATTGGTTGTTGGAAGTATATTCAAGAGAATCAGAATTTAAATGGCTTTGAGTATAATCTAAAGACAGTAAGATATTTTTGCAAAAATGAGGTCTGATTGGTGAGAAAATTTCAGTAGAACCTATTCAAAAGTTGGTCTGATCCACCGGAAAAAACCAAGGAAAAAAATTGCACTGACAAGTGGCAGGCTATTCTATCTTATTGGTACATCACTGTGTTCCTGAAATTGAAATTATGAATCAAGGTATACTGGTATGAGCTCAAGTATGATGCAATGAACCTCCGAACTAAACAGAGGCACTAGTGGATGATTGATCTGAAATGAGAAAACCTAACCCCGACCCGCTTGTTGAAGATAGATCAGACATGAAAGATCTTCCCACTGAGAATGGGGGTGCTGATGGTTGGGGAAGGTTGACCCATTTGCTTCCAAGCATGAGAGCAACTGATGACATAGGTGGTCTATCATTGGGGTCTTCCTGAACACACAGCAGAGCAATATGGATCCATCTGACAGCCTCACTTACAGGACATTTGTCAACTAAGTTCCTATCTATAAATTCAAGTCCCTTGTCTTCATTCCACAGCTGCCATGCCTGTTGGCAAGATAATGGAGATCTTCGTAAATGGGGAAAATAAAGTAAGATCACAACATAGAGATGAAGAAAGAGAAGCCTACATGAGATAGAAGGTTTTGGGAATGATCCGTGCTATACAATCCACTGTTCTTTTTCCCACTCAAGATTTCTAGCAATAGAACTCCAAAGCTGTAAGTATCAGATTTCACAGAAAATAGTCCCTCCATTGCGTACTCTGGTGCCATGTACCCACTATTGGGAAACAAAATTTGAGGTACAGTTCAGCATCAGAATGGAGTAAAGCAATCAACAGCAGTGCTTAAAATAACTCAAAATGTAATTTGAAATAAAACACTGAGCAAAAGAGACATTGAGAACATCATGATCATGGGGAAATGCCATTTTCTTTTTCCTCTGCAATTTGCTTATGTAGGGGTAATTTTACTGAAAACAGATCTAAAATCTTTGGAAATAATCACTTTTTTTTTTTTAATTAATTGTTTAGTTTAGTTCAGTTTAATAGTTCAAAACAGCAAGATGACTTACAATGTACCGACCACTCTGTTGGTGTTAGCATCAAGTTGCTTGCTGCCAAAAATCCTAGCAGTGCCAAAGTCTGAGATCTTTGCATTCATTTCCTCATCCAACAAAACATTGCTTGCTTTCAAATCCCTGTGGATGATTTTGAGACGAGAGTCTTCATGAAGATACAGGATCCCCCTTGCTATTCCACGAACAATGGCTGCTCGCTTATCCCAGTCTAGTTCCTTGCATTTTGTTGGATCTGCCAGGGAGAAGTTTTGTTTTTGGAAGAAAGAAAAAAATCCTACAACAATTTTGAAAGTAACAGAAGAAAGGCAACTTATTTTGAAATGTAACCTGACTATTACTTTTCTAAGAATTGGAACCAGGTCCAACCTAAACTTTATAATTGATAGGTTCCCAGAGCATCCCTTTTACCTATTTGAGGTCAGGGCACACTTGATCTTATCATAGGCCTAAAATTTCTAATGTTCTGGCCAAGGAGTTCAATGCACATAGCCATCTTATTTGATTCATCTTACTCAAGCCTGTGCTTCATCGACTATGAAGTGCTCTTTGCATACTCAAGTGGCCTTTTTAGCCTGTTGAAGCCCTGAATTTGAAACTATGGTGTTCCATGACAAGGTTTGAAAACTTCAAACTAGTTCAGTTGTAACCAAGCAGGCTAATTGGGGTTGGTCAAGACTAAATCAAAATTTCCAGGGACTTGGACTGTGGATGAATTTGTAATGGTTGCAAACAAAAGCTGCAAAGCTCAGCTGTAATATTGGACAAAAAGACTTGAGGCTCAATAATTTAAAAATTCTAAGTTTGTTATTCATTAAAATTCATTAATTGTATAGAGAGAAAGAGAGAGGAAGAGCAAACCAAACAAAAAAGCATCAAGACTCGTATTAGCCATGTACTCGTAGACCAGGAGCTTCTCGTCTCCCTCCATGCAGCAACCCAACAGCCTCACAAGATTTTTGTGTTGAAGTTTAACGATTAACATAACTTCATTCTTGAACTCCTCAAGACCTTGTCCTGATTTCGTTGAAAGCCTTTTAACAGCTATTTCCCTTCCATCAAGCAGCTTCCCCTGACAGAATTTCAAACTTTCACAACCAAAGAAATTGTATCATATCTTAACAGCCAAGCACTACCATTTTTTCACATGATAGCAAGGTTCACAGCCAGCTCATTACGCATTTGTCTGGGTAACTCTCTCAGTTACCCTTTTCAAGGTAATTAAGATTTTTTCTATTCTAAAAATCAAATGTCATATTAATCTGTCAAGTGAACCCCACTTCCATTACTTATCATTTTTCTTCAATATGAAAAATATATGTTTCTTTAACCTTGTAAACAGGGCCAAAACCCCCTTCTCCAAGCTTATTGTAATCAGAAAAATTGTTTGTAGCAGCCAGTATGGTGGTTAAATTGAAGTAGTAAGTTTCTACAGTGTTGTCTTGATCATGCATATGCCCTTCCATAAAGTGTGTGCCGGTTGGACGGTCCAACACATTTAACAGAATTTCTTCACTTTTCTGCTCCCCTGAATCAGTGCCGGCACCAAAATTTAATAGCAATATTCAACAGTGTGGTGATTAATAGACAAGCTCAATCATACATACCTCGTCTGCTCTTCCTGCTAAAGAATGAAAAATAAAGGAAGAAACCCAAGACAACTGCAGCTCCTGTAATTGCTGATACAGTGATGATCGCGATCTTTATGGTGTTGTTTCCTTCCCCTCCTGCCATTACATTATACACGTATATATAGTTAGAAATTTGTTTGTCATTCTTCAACAAACTATTTGATTATGATTCTCCAACAACCGCGTGGTTGGAGTTATGCATGGACATTAGTCATCACATTTGAAAATTAATTTACTGTTAGTGAGGCCAAGTTAGTTCTCTTTATATTGTCAAGGTCATACCAAAGCCAAATCATATCAAATCGTGAGAAGCATACAAATCTAAGGCCTTACTTCTTGAACCACTGTTTTCCTGAGTAGTGGCTTTGTTCCTAACCTAACAAATCTCTCCTCCAACATGACCGTCTTGAGATTTGAATTAATAGTCTAGCAACATTAATCATATCATTTGAAAATCAATTGGCTGTCGATGAAATTAAACTAATTCTCTTTATATGGTTCAAGTCACACTAAATCCCTAGCTAACCTTCGCCAGACTTCCTGAGAGCCAATATAAAATCCCAAGTTAAGAGAATCTCCTACTTACTTCTTAAAGCCAATACAAAATCCCAGGTCACCAGCACAACCTTATATGTATAGACTTCCCAGTTCACCAGTTTGAACATCAAATCCCAAACCAAATGTAAGGCCTTACCTTTCTTGAGTCTTCCCTGGACCCACGTGCTTGTCAACCTGACTAGCACCTCCCAACAAACACCAATCTGATGAGTTCCGTCAAGCTTAAATCTCAGACCTTGCTCCTAGTCAGGGTCAGCTCCCAATGCCTAATTTGGATCAACTCGAACCCACGTGCTCACCAATCACCGTTTATTCCAATCCCAGATTCCCACCAACCACCTCTGCCAGGGCCAAATCATCATACGTACACCAAACTGATGAGTTCTGTCAAGCATCAATCTCAGACCTTGCTCCGAGTCAGGGTCAGCTCCCAATACCTCAATTGGATCAACTCTAACCCACATGCTCACCGATCACTATTTATTCCTATCCCAGATTCCCACCAGCCACCTCTGGCAGGACTAAATCCCCATATTAACACCAATCTGATGAGTTCCTTCAAGCTTAAATGTTAGACCTTGCTCCTAGTCAGGGTCAGCTCCCAATACCTCGATTGGATCAACTCAAACCCACATGCTCACCAATCACCATTTTTTCCAATCCCAGATTCCCACCAACCACCTCTGCCAGGCCCCCATATTTCTAAGCTCTTGGCCTTCAAAAATATCTGTTTTAACTAGGGTAAAGAGCAACCACCCACTTGACTAGGCTAATGGTTAATGGGTCGTCTATAGAAATGATGTCCAAGTCTGTCCCTTACAAGATATATTTTAGGCTCTATCTAGATCCTACACTTCGTAAAACAATGGAAAAATGAGAGGAAATTAGCCAAGAAATTAAAATAAAAAAATAATTATATAGTTTGTAAATTTGTTTACATGCTTCTCAAAATAGTTTTCATTGTAGACCTAAAAAAATGCATAAATTTCAAAATAATTTAATCATTCTTGAGTTTTTATTTTGGTATTTTTTTAGGGATAGACCAAATAAGAGATTTCTGGTAATACTTTCTGACCACCCAAAGGAGACATAACTCTGCTAAATTTGTGAGCAATTACACATATATTTAACTCACCTGGGTTATCAGGAGGAGGTGGCTCTGCAGTAGGCGGAGGCGGAGGCGGCAGCTGAGCAGGCGCAGGAGAGGCTGGATCAGCATAGAAGCGGTACCGTTCATACCTTATATTGCAATTTGGACCCAAAGCACGCCATCCTACCTTCTCTTGGCAACACTCTTGGATCATCGACGACAGGTCAAATAAACAGTTATAGCATGAAGTAGTGTTGATATCTCTAGTACACTGCGCCAGCCCATATAAAATTAGAGACGCGTTATCTGTGGACGGTCTCTCATCTGTCTGAAACATGAGCTCCGAATATGGAGTTTCTCCCCTCAGCTGATCCATCAAAGATAGAGCGCCCACATCCCTTTCACCGGAATCAGTTCTGTTGTTCACATTGTACATTAAGAAGCCTGGAGAAGTGTTCATAGTTCCAATGAAGTCTTCATTAGAGTAACGTAACATGCATTCATCATACCATATGATAGCTGTTTTATTATACTGGCACTGCTCCTGGATTTCTTGGCCTGCAGTTTTCACACAACTCTGGCAGGTAGTAGCGTTAACGTCGCCTCTGCATAGATAGAGGCTGTAGATTTGGTTCAAGGTATCATTGTAAAAGGTGTAGGTGGAAGCTTTAGAAGGTTGAGAATCCAAGAGGGAAGTGAGATTAGTTTTGTAATCCCCATCGGGTGTCTCACTGCCACAAGAGCTGTAGAGGTATGATAATTGCCCACTGGCGAAGACGATAAGGCTAAAGATTGAGATCAAGAACAATAGAAAGGCTCTGGTGCTAAACAAGTCGGAACCCATCAAGGAAAATTGCAAGTTTGATGAAAAGAAAACTGTGTACAAGAGAACTAGAGCCCTTCTTCTTTAGCTGTCTGGTGCACAAGTTGCCTTCTCTCTCTTTCCTCAGAAGAGACGTGCTACCACAAACTTAGAAATTTCAAATTAGAAGAACGCCTCAAATACTGACCTTTTCATCATCTTACAAGAGAACATTTCCATAATTCCTAATCACCGTACTCGCGTTCTCATCAGTAATTCGCCTTTAACTGACGTAACATGGATTGTTGACTAGACCTTTAAAGTGTACTTTGAAAAATAAAAATCTGCTTTTAATTTTTAAAATAAAAAATATTTTCTATTTTTAAGAATTATTTTTTAAAAAAAATTTAAAATTAGAAAAGTATTTTAAATTTTAATTTTTTTTGTAATTTTTTTAAGAACATAAATAAGTCCCTACCTATTCTATTAAGAGTTTTATTTTTATTTTATATGAATTTCTATTTTTAAAAGTAAAACGGTAAGAAGTGCAATTAATTAATTTGTAAAATTTATTTTATATTTTTGAAGACTTGGTAAAAGGCTTGGACCTGATCCCTTTTGAATCATCCCTTTTTATAGTTAGTATAAAGTTCTAGGTAGATCATGAAGGTTTGAATTGACTGCTTGATCGAGGTGGGTTTTATACAAGGATAAAAATATTGGTAATCACGAATATATCACTAGTTTCATTTTACGGATATATCGAAGATATATCTATGAATATTATGATGAAAAATATTGATTGGTTTAAAATTGATCAAAACTTATAAAAATATGAAACAAAGCTATTATAAATGAAATTAGAAGTATAATATGCATTTTAAAGTTGTTTTGTTGAAGAAATTAATATATATATATATATATATATTGATTGTTAAATTACATAAAATATTATTCAATAATAATATTGTGATATTTGATTATACTATATTTAATTTAATTGTATTAAATGATAATAAATATATAATTTTTTAATATTTAATTAATATATTAATGATATTAAAAACTTTTTTCTACTTAATTAAATGAATTCATTTATTTATTTATAAAATAATTATATTTAATTCGTTGTTTAAAAGATTGTTTTAATATTTTGTGTATATGAACACTTTTATATATATATATCTGTGTGTGTGTGTGTGAGATAATCATCAAAGGGCAAACTGCCTTTAATGGATGGTATGTGTGTGTGTGTGCGCGTGAGATAATCATCAAAGGGCAAACTGTCTTTAATGGATGGTAGGTATATGTGTGTGTGTGTGTGTGGTGCAAACTGCCTTAATGGATGGTAGGTGTTGGTCCCAGCCTTTTGGTTGGGGGTTGGGAACTGCCTTAATGGATGGTAGGTGTTGGTCCCAACCTTTTGGTTGGGGTTTGGGAGCAGGAAAATGCTCATGCTCCCATTTTCCGATATTGGCGAAGAAATATCTTGATATTTTAATCACTAGTTATGGGTACCTAATTTGAGGAGGGATTATTTTTTGTGGCATCAATTTTAATGATTTCATCCATTTGACCTAAATGACTTAATTGTTATTATTAATTTGATGAGAAAAATAAAAAATAATTAAGTTACACACTTAAATGAATGAAGTTATAACTCTCTAAAAGGTCTTTTATTCATTTCTTTAATCCAATTAGGTTTAAGATCACTTTATTTATTCAACGTCTAAAGGATGACAAATTTTAGCATTTTATTTATTGAAAGTGGAAGACAAGGAAAAGGCTTGGTCCACTCCTCCCTCGACATTTCCTTTTATAGTTTGTATAAAGTTTTGAGTTGATAACGAAAGTTTGACTTGACCACTTGAGGCGAGGAAGGTTTTATATGGGGAAACTTGTGTTTTGGGTCGCCCATTTGGAGGTAATAGGGTTTTCAAAACCTAAAAATTGGAAATCCAAGATTCCCCCATTAATATGTGGAAAAATATATGATTTTTATACACTATGTGCTGAGTGGTCTTTTTATACCCACTTTGCTCTTATCCAATCTCCATATCAGCATTCACTTTGCATTACTACAGTTTGAAATTCCCCAAACAACATTTCTCTCTTTCTTTGACTTCCTCATCACCCAAACATAGTGTCATTTGAAATTTCCTTATTTCCGAAACAAAATTTCTCATCTTTCTCTCATTTTGCCCTAACCCTGACTTGAGACGGTCAATTCAATGAAAGAAACTCGAGCATATCCCCCTCAAATTGTCTCTCTCATGCTCACTGTCACACCTACCATGGGCAACACCTCTTCCTCATTGTCGTCGTCGCATTTTCAGTTGCCACCTCTAGATCCAACGCTTCCACCTCTCTCTGTTACCTCTCTCAACGTTCAAAGCCTGAAATTCTCTGCTGAAATCTTTGCTAGTGAAACTTAAACTAATAATATTTTCATTTTGAGCTTAAATTTAGAGATTTTATTTTATTTTTAACTTCGTTACTTCTTGATGCCTCACATTTTTGTCATTACTGATAGGGTTGTTGAAGATGGAAGACACATTTGTAATTCTCTAGAAGGTCAACTTAGAAACAGAGGCCCAATTTGTCCTTGTATCTGTATTTTGGCATGGGTATCAGGTAAGTGAAAAATTCTTATGGTCTTAATCTCACAATCTTGTAGTGCTTCTATTTCTTATG
This sequence comes from Vitis riparia, assembly GCF_004353265.1. Lineage (NCBI taxonomy): Eukaryota > Viridiplantae > Streptophyta > Magnoliopsida > Vitales > Vitaceae > Vitis > Vitis riparia. The sequence goes on from NC_048440.1 coordinate 20,114,502, forward strand.
AATTTTCATTCAATTTTTCTTTTCTTTTTTATGTGAATGACTTTACAGGTTCATATTGTAGTCATAACTCCTTACAAATGCTAGCACAGATTGGAAGAGGTTACTATAATGTTGGTCCGTTATATTGGTTTGTAACTTTTATTTATTTCTTTCTCACAAATGATAACACTGATGTTGAACTAATTTACTAATTGTTGTTCATGTTGAAAGTACTAATGCTAATGTTGAAAAAATGCAACAAGGAAAAAGTTAAAAATTATTAGTTTGGAGCCTAGTTGCAATAAATAAAAATTAATTATCTTCAGCTTTCGGGTAGGGGTTAGGGAAAAATGCAACAAAATGACAGGAAGATGAGATATTTTTTTAAAGAAACCAATATTTTGGATTTCAACTTTTCGTTCAGTTATGCTCTGTTATAACAAAATCAGAATCCTAGTTACGCCTATTGAAATCATTTTTTAACTGGGCGTTCTTAGGATGGAATGCTGCATTTGGTTGCTAAGAAAGTAGATAAAAAGAAAAAAATGCAGGTTGGAGTTTTGGAACTTGCTTAGGAACCTTTAGTAACCTTTAGGTAATACCTTAGTAACATTTAGGTACTACCTTAGTAACCTTTAAGTATTACCTTAATCTACCTTAGGTCCGATCTTAACTAACCTTAGGTACTACCTTAATTAAACTTAGATATTACTTGTGTAAAGCCTTGAAACTTTATTTGTGGACATTAATTACTTTATTTGTGAACATTAGAGCATGACATTATGTGCACCTTTGATATAATGGTGACTATATAAAATTTAGGTATTTTCTAAAATGGTCCAAGCAACAATTGAAGATATACAATTTTTGTATTATTTATATATATATATATATATATAAAAGTAGAGAAAACTGTTTTTTATATTAAGTTTTGAAACAAAATTATGTTTTTAAAAATAAATGAGAATTATTTTTAAAAATTTTAAAACTATTTTCTGAAAGTTGTTTTCGAAAACATTTTCAAAGAGTCCCTGATACATTTTTTTGTGTTTTTGTTTTGGTGTCAATTCCATATTAAATGAAATAAAGTTATAGTTTAATTATTATCGATGTATTTCAATTATTTTTTTAAGGACAATGTTAGTTGTTTCATCAAATTTTCAAGGTGATGTTATTCTTCACGGATCACATGGATAAAAATAATTAAAATGGTATATTGGTTCTAAGTGATGTTATGCTTCTTATTACTTTTACATCCAGATATACCATTAAATATTAAAATGCTTCTCGTTTAAAAGGGATGACAAAAAATGTGCTACAAACTAGGAAAAAATAAATTACACATTTTTCTTCTCAAGAGCATTTGGTCAGTGAAAATGGTAAAGAAATTAGATCGTAACATCACGTGAAGAGATGAATCAAAATTTAAATAAGAGTAAGTTTTGATTATCATGATAGTGAATTTTTATTTTTGATAAACAATCTTTAATCAAACAATCCCATTCCTATTTGCTCGTGGAGAGGTCACAGCTCGTGGCATAAGGTTAGATGATGCCATTAAAGTCTTCATCATATATCCTACCCCATAATTCATGTGGTAGTGGGTTGGTGGAGAGAGAAAAAAATGAAAAAAGAAAAAAAAGAAAAAAAAAAAGAAAGAATTTAAATAAAATTTTAATTCTGTTTTGATGCAATCATTTCTGAGAACAAATTATAACATGAACATGCATGTCTTTAGATTATAACTCAAAAATGCAACATCATCCATCTGTTATTCAAGTCGTATGTATTGAGAATTAATAGGACTACTACTTCGGGAAAGATCAGAATCAGTCGACCTTGAATTATGCTCCAGCCCCGAAGAAATGTTCTGGTCAATGTTACTACGTAAAAAAAATGCAGGGTGTGAAGGTATTGGGAGACTGAGAGAGTAGCTATTTAGCATGAGCATTACTGAAGCCATTGTTGGTCGATCAGCCACATTTTCTTGAACACATAGCAACCCAATGTGGATACATCTCATTATTTCGCTTGTTGAGCCATCCCTTAATGTTGGATCTATCATACTGTTTGCTGTTCCTTCCCTCCAAGAAATCCAAGCCTATGGGGATGCAAGGATATATGTGCATATTCAATATTAAGTATGAGGTTCTATAACATTTTCATTATTGTATGCATTACCATAAAAAGAGAAATGCACCTCTCTATTCATACTTACGTGGGTCAGAAGATACTCAGTGTTCTCGCCAACATGGAAACAATTATTCTTTTGACCGCTTATAATCTCCAGAATCAACACACCCAAGCTATATACGTCCGACTTAACTGAGAATTTCCCATGCAATACATATTCTGGGGCCATATATCCACTGCATATCATAGTCAATAAAGTCAAATATGAAAGAAAGGAAAAAAGAAAAAGGAAAAAAAGCTCTCAAGATTTATATTTATTCAATGTTGTAGTTAACTAGTAGTCCTAATTTTGGTACTTACTAGGTTCCCATAATTCTACTTGTATTCTCTTGAGTTTGATCAACTGCAAATAATCTAGCTATCCCAAAATCAGAAATTTTAGGGTTCATCTCTGCATCTAATAGAATGTTGCTTGCTTTGAGATCACGGTGAATAATTCGAAGTCGAGAATCTTCATGAAGATAAAGAAGCCCTCGAGCGATGCCTCCTATGATTTTGTAACGCTTTTCCCAATCCAATTGTGTCTGCTTAATTGGATCTACATGCTCAGACAAGTATGAGTATATAAGTGATTAAGTGAAGATTTATATGGCTCCTGAACTACAAAAGGAAAATAACTGTAAGCAGGAGCATGTCTGAGATGTTTTTCTTGTTTATATATGTAGTTCGATTTTAATCAGTCCCACCATGCATATCAAATGTTGATAAATAGAATCTAATATAGAACAGGACGAGCAGTTGTACCAAATATGAAGCCATGGAGGCTTAAGTTAGGCATAAACTCATAGATGAGAAGTCTTTCGGATCTTTCCAAGCAAAAACCCAGTAGCCTAACCAAATTTCTATGTTGAAGCTTCGCCATTAACAGCACCTCATTTTTGAATTCTAGTTCTCCTTGTTTAGAACCAGCAGACAGCCTCTTAACAGCTATTTCTTGCCCATCGGAAAGCCTACCCTGATGATATATGGCAACAAAAGAAAGCAAAATAGTTCATGAAAATCATCCTCAATGAATGAGAAACTTTGAATTTAACACATGTTAGAAAGTAAAACATTGATATTCTCTCTCATATGGTTATGTTTTATTACCTTGTAAACAGAGCCGAATCCACCTTCTCCAAGCTTATTAGCATCAGAGAAGTTGTCTGTTGCAACTCTAATGGTGCTGAACTGAAATTGCAAGGATTCCAGGGTTCTAGTTTCACCCTCAAAACCTTCACATGAAGGATAGAGTTACATATATACAAATACATATGAGAAAAAAAATTGGAAATGGAATAACTTGAGTGTAGCTTTTTATGAATGGTTGGTTAGTCATGCAGACTTCACCATCATGATCTGAGCCAGCATATACTAAAACTTTGTGAGTAAAAATGCGCATTGTGGAGTCATGAATGTTATTATAAAAGATCTTGGGAGTGGTTTCAAGAAGAAAATGATTTCAATTGCTAGAGGAAAAGTCAATAAAAGATGAAGCACCTATGATTAACTTACTTAGAAACTGCCCCCTTGGCCTCCTCTTTTTTAAAAAGAAGCAGATGATGCTGATCAATAACACTGAATTAATAACCGTGGGAACGACTATGAGGATGAGGGTCCGGGATGTGTTACTCTTCTTTCCTGAAAAAGTCAATTTAACACCACATTCATTGACTGCAGAATTTTGAAATTGCTCTCAGAGGTGATGGTAAAGCTATTAAAAGACTTTTTCATTTTACCCTTCTTTATATATATCATTATTTTTTCCTTTTACTTAAAATTCTCTAGACGTGGGTCACTTCATCTTAATTTTTTGTAGAACTAAAAGTATCATTCGTCACATAAAATGTGACCCCCCGTGGAGACTGATCTCAGATTTCCACAATGTTAGGCTTGAGAAGCCTCCAAATAACCACACAAAATTTGGATCAAGTTGCTGATTGAAATATTACAGCCCACACAATGGGCTTCATGCTCCAAGAATACTATCTTAAACTCTATATTAAAATTACTTCCAAGACTTAACTAGTAACAAATTTTAAGATAACTTGGGTCAAAGCTTTAAGATTCATACCTTTGGTAGGTGTAACAATGGCTGGGGAGGGTGGGGTGAGGTTATCCGAAGGAGAAGGTGAGGAAGGTGGCCATGTTGCAGGTGGAGGCGTGTTAGCCGCTGTAAAATCATAGAAACGGAATGTTTCAAACCTGAGGCTGCAACTGGGCTTAAAAATTCGTCCTCCTTCCTTGTTACCGCAACATGCTGGAACATCATTAATAGCCCCTTCTAAACAACTTCTGCAAGACGACTCATTTAGATCAGGAGTGCACTGCATAAACCCGTATATCCTTTTATCACCAGTGCCAGTCGCTTCTCCTGTCGCAAATTTGAGCAGCGAATTGCCCGAAGCAGCTTTGCTTCGGAGGCTGTCCAACAAGGTCTTCAGCGCCTGATTGAACACATCTTCATTGGAGACGTTGTTCGGGTTTGAAACATAAAAACTAGGCAAAATTTCCAGAGTCCTGAATATGGACCGATTGGAGTATCGTAACATGCATTCATCATACCCTCCTATTGCTTCATTCTGGTAGGGACAGCGCTGCGGGAGCTGAAGCCTGGAGTCGTTGAGGCAACTGTGGCACTTATCTTGTGTGATGTCTCCTCTGCAGAGGGCAATTGCGTTAACCTCGTTGGGGCTTTGGCCGACGGAGAAATTGTAAAAGCCATAGTTGATTTCTTTGTATGAGAACAGTGTAGAGAGAAGGGTGTTGAGGTTTGACTGGTAGGTGCTGTTATTGCTGTAAGTACCAACATTTTCTGAACAATTGTGGTAGACCAGGTCAGGCTGGGCTACTGTTACAGCAACAAGGTGTGGTATGAGAATGGTATAAGCGAAGAAAACCAGTCTGGGAAAATCCATTCTCATCTCCATGGCTTCTTGTGATGGTTTTCACTAAATGGAAAGATTCAGGCTCCACGGCTTTGAAATGAAAGTGATTAGCAGGGATTGACAACCAAGTCAATCTTGCTTTTCTCAGATCTTGATCAAACTTCAGTGTTGAAACTACGAAAATAAAATTAATTTTGTAATTTTGAAGGACCCATTTCCATAGGCATAGTCCTTATGCTGTGGTCCTTGGCCTTGCACAGGTCAACTCGTCAACTAATTAATAGACAAGAAAAAGATGATTGCGTTTATATTGGTGAACACGCGGTTTCAACATGTTGATTGAGACTGAGTGGCTGACGACAATTCGCTAGTTCCATCCACGCATTTGCGTGTTAAATGGGCACCTTTTACTTTTGCTTTTGTTTTGTTTTTTTTTCTTTTTGTTATTTTTTTTTGGGCTTTATTCTCCTTTCTAGAAGTTTTCCTTGTTTGGAATGGTAGGAATTTCTAGATGGAGGGATTCCAAGGGTTTTTGTGAAGAATTTTAGAAGTTTTGAACTCTTTAAAGTAGTGAAATTTTAGAATTTTTGAATGTTATTGACTTCATATTTTCATATCAACATTGTATCTTTTATCTTTTCTTGAATGACAAGTGGGCATGCTTTCTCTCCTATGATCTCTTTTGTCAACCTTTTTGTTGTAATAAACAAATAAATAACTCTCTCTCTATATAAAAGATTACATTAAAATACCGATATATTTGGCAATGTTTTTTAACACTAATATATTTTTAACAAGTAGACATTAATTTAGAGTTCAGTTCAGATGAATTTGTTTTTAAATCAGGTAACATCTTGTGTAAAAAAAAAGAAAAAGGAAGAGTGATAACTAGTATATTTTTATAATTTTTCACTAATTTAATATACTTTTACCTGCAAATGAATTAATGTCTTAAATTAGTTATGTCTTTTTATTATCAATGAAGTTATGTTCGTTTTTATAATTGTAGACATGACATATTTGGATTCAAAAATAACTTGTTAACTGGAAGGATATCCTTTAAACTTTTAATATATTAGTATAAATAACTTTGATTTTTGAGTTGATCATGATATAAATCACTTTGCATCATAATTAATTGATTTATTTTTTAAATTTATTTTTTTATTTCATTGAAAAATGATTTATGGAGGTGAGATTCAATTTCCTAATTTCATTTATTATTTCAAATAATTAAATTCTTTTCTTTTATGATTCAATAAATGAAAGATTTTTTTCATTCAATATAAAAAAGTGTTTTTCCTATAAGCTATCACATAAATCATTTCATATTTCTATTTAAGAGTAATTTTATATTGATTAAGAAGAACTTAAAACTATTTTGGGTTCAAAAGAATTTACAATAGAAACCAAAAAATATATTATCTTTTGCATTTTAGTCAAAATTGGAAGAATTCACAAAGAAAATGGTTTTTGTAAGAAATACTCAACCGTATCTTGGAGAGTAGAATTGTTATAAAAAGCTCAAGTTTGAATAAACCCCTATATTCTATACATCATCCCCCTGAAGTTGATGACACTATGTAGCACTGTAAGCTTGCTTTGTTAGCTCAAGAATCGTTGAGTTGAAAGGAGCTTTGTCATAGTATCAACAAATTGATCTTTAGGAGTAAACTGAACCAATAAAGTATGATTCATAACAAGTTCTTGAAAACATTCTAATCAATCTCGACATGTTTACAAATGAGGAGGGGTGGGTTTGGTAAAGTGACATTGAGTTCCTCAAGGAGTGTTGTAGTAATCCATATGATTTAGAGTTACTGCATTAGCCAAACCATGATACTCAGATTCAACATGGATAAAGAGACAACTGCCTACTTTGTTTGGAATTCCAAGATACTAGATTAGGTCCAAAGAAATGGAAATAACTAGTACTTGTGATCTTTATGTCATTAGGGTAACTTGCCCAATCAACATCAATATAGCAGGTAAGAGAGAAGTTTGAGGAGGCCTAGAGAGAAATTCCATGAATGAGACTATATCCTTCAAGTATCTAAGATCCTCTTAATAGCCTATCAGTGAGAGGAGGTGGGTTACGAAGCAAAGATGCAACATAATTAATACATGCTATTAAGAATATTCCACGTTTTTTATTACGTGACTTAGACCTGAACACCATAGAGTACAAGTAGGAAAATAATAAAAGGGAAGGGGGAGATTGAGAAGATATGAGAGAGGAAGGAAAAAGCAAAAGAGAAGTAGGAGCATCAATAGGAGAAGAAGCAAAAGAGTTTGTTGGTTGTAGAGGAGAAAGGGCATTGAGTGTGAGAATAGGAATGACAGAGGAAAAAAAAAGGTGAAAAAAAAAAAGATGAGTTAAGCTTGGAGGTAGAATAGGATGGCGAGGAAGTAAATGTGGACAAAGGAAAATGAAACTCATTAAAGATAACAAGGTTAGAGACGTAAATCCTGCTAGCATATTTTTTTATACATAACTCTTTATGATAGGAATTGAAACCAAGTAGAACACATTCAGTGGATCAGAATTGAAGTTTGTTGATTTATAAGGTCGAAGGTAAAGGATAACATACACAACCAAACACCCATAGAGATTTTTAGGATGCAAGACACATTGTGATACAACATTTCAAAAGGGAATTTGTTAGATAAGATTAGTGTTGATAATATGATTGTAAGGTATGCAACAAATTGAAAAACATATGGTCAATAGGTTAAAGGAACATGAGAATGTGCTAGTAAGGAGAGGCCAACCTCAATTATGTGTCTATTCTTTCTCTCAACTTAACAATTTTGCCGAGGGATATGCAGGCAAAGGTGCCTATGATGAATACCCAATTTATCAAAAAGTGGTTTGGGTTGTCTGAATTCACCTCCCCAATTACTTTAAAGAGAGTTAGTTTTTGTTTCAAGTTGAGTCTCAATAAGATTTTTAAATTTAAGAAAGGTAGAAAAAGCTTCATTTTTAGTTGTGAGAAGATAAAACTATGTGAACCGAGAGTATTTATTAACGAATATTAATAGACAATATTTTATACGAGTAATTAAAGCAATATGGGAAGGACCCTAAAGATCAAAATGCACTAAATCAAATAGTTTTATTGCTCTAGAATCAGAGAGTACAAAAGGGGGTTTATGACTCTTGTCTAATTGACAAGAATAACAAAAATTAAAATTTTTTATACTTGGAAACTTCAAATTACAAGAATTTATGACTTGGTGAACTACTTGAGGCATTGGATAGCATAACCTATTGAGTATGCATCCTTGGACTGATTGAGAAAAGCAAAAGCTTGAGAAAAAAATTGAGGAGTTGAAGATTTTGGAATTGTTGAAGGCTTAGAGATGGTGACTACATAATCAAGTTTGTTAAGGCCATTCTCAAGGTGCTCTAGAAGAAGTTTCTTCAAGATTTGATCATTCAGGGGTAAGACATGAAGAAACTTGATTATGAAAGTGGTGTGATTATCAAAACACATTTTGTTAAGTGTAAACATGAAGAAACAAAATGTGTTTTGATAATCAAGACTTGACCTCAAGGCCATTCTTGAAGGCCTTAAGTGTAAACATCAACCGTTCTCTATATGAAAGTGGCGCTCTAATGGCAACGAACTTATCAAACATTTCTCTAATTTTAGCTAAGTAATAAGAGACCAATATACCTTCTTTTATTATTTATTTGGAGTTGAGATTTTAGGCTTATCATTATAGCTATTGATGGAGATTGGTAAACTCTATTTAAATCATTTGAGAACTTATCAGTATTCGAGTAGCTTACATGCAATCCAGCCCATCATGCCTTTAGTGAAATAGTTTGATGGTAAGGGGCTAAGTAAGAAAGGGTAGGTTTTTGTTTTGAAATATTGGAAGAGGGTTTAGTTGATTTTTTTTAAAATTCTCATTTTGGTTTGGGGTTTTTGAATTTGAGGTTTAAGAAATATCAAGGTTAGTGAATAGAGCTTGATTTTTGGTAAATGTTTAGGAATGATGGTAGCTCTAAAGCTTTCAAAGCTCCGATACCAAATCAACTTAGTTAAACAAAAAGAAGAATTTAGAGAGAAAATGGTTTTGGAAGAATTGCTATAAAACCTATATAAATGAATTTGATTTAACCAATTATAGACATGTTACAACACTATAAGCTAAGTTAATTGTATAAAAAAAGACCGAATAAATAACCTCTATATTCTATAAATAACAAGTCATTGATATTCAAACATTTTAACAGTAAAATCCTCTGAATTCATGAATTATACATGATAAACATATACAAGATTCAAAATAAAAGAACTGAAAACAAATATTAATTCATTATGATGACTCCATGTGGCATCTTTTATTTTTAGCACCAAATAGGGAAACAGTATTTGGAGTTGAAACAATGCTACAAAGATTGTACGTAATACACATGCTTTTGACTGTTGTCAACATTTATTGGCACCTTATCGAGGATATGGATCAGTGATTGAAGCCTCATTCACTGAAAAATGGGATGATCTACTCGGCAAATAATTCGACTGGGCCACCCTTGAATTATCCTCCAATTCCAAAGACATGTCCCGATTCATGCTAGTATTAATAAAAAATGCAGGGTGTGAAGGTACTGGGAGACTTAGAGAGTAACTGTTAAGCATGAGAACAATAGAAGCCGTGGTCGGTCTGTCAGCTTCGTTTTCTTGAACGCACAAGAGCCCAATGTGAATGCATCTCATTATTTCACTTATTGAACTGATCCTCATTGTCGGATCTATCAAGTTGGTGGCTGTCCCTTCCCTCCAATTTTTCCAGGCCTATAAGAATGCAACAATGTATTAACATAAAAAGCAAGATTAGTAATGTTTTCATGTCTCATGCATTACTTACATAGCTTGGGAGATGCTCAATGTTTTCACTGACACGAAAACAGTTATTCCTTTGACCACTCACAAGTTCCAAAACTAACACGCCAAAGCTATAAACATCTGTCTTAACAGAGAAGTGTCCATGCATGGCATATTCAGGAGGCATATAGCCACTGCATATTATGTCAATATAGAATTTCAGTGACAGTAAAGTTTTTAATAAAACAAGAAAAACTAAAATTATTGGTTCAAGCTAACTTGTTTGTAATACTTACTAGGTTCCCACAATTCTATTAGTGTTGCCTTGAGTTTGATCCACTAAGAATAACCTCGCCATACCAAAATCAGAAATTTTAGGGTTCATTTCTGCATCTAAGAGAATGTTGCTAGCTTTAAGATCACGATGAATAATGCGAAGTCGAGAATCTTCATGAAGGTATAGAAGCCCTCGAGCAATGCCTCCTATGATTTTGTAACGCCTTTCCCAATCCAATTGTTCACGTCTAATTGGATCTATATCATTAATACAAGCACATGAGTTAAAGCTAAAACAGGCAGTAAACCATCCAAAGAAATAAACCTAGAAAGGTTTAGGAGTATACATCCCATAGTGGCTATTGATTATCAATGACATTGAAGTTAATTCATCAAGGCATGCATCACAAATAAAGTTAATAAAACACAATCTAAAATTAAGTCAAGAGTTGTTACCGAAGATGAAGTGATCGAGACTTGTATTAGGCACAAACTCATAGATAAGAAGTCTTTCGGCTCCATCCAAACAAAAACCTAGGAGCCTAACCAAATTCCTGTGCTGAAGCTTGGCTACTAATACCACCTCGTTCTTGAATTCCAATTCTCCTTGTCCTGAACCACTAGACAATCTCTTCACAGCAATATCTTGTCCAGTAGAAAGCTTACCCTGAACATAAAAATAGGAATTGATGGAAAATAATTGAAGCCGCCTTTAAAAAAGTAAGAAAATTTAGATTAAGAAGCTCGATGAAATGGTGAAATTTTATAAGAAAATATTGTATTACCTTATAAACAGGGCCAAATCCACCTTGTCCTAGCTTATTAGAATCAGAGAAGTTATTTGTAGCAACTCTAATTGTGTCAAAGTCGAAGTGCAAGGATTCAACATTTATAATGTCATCCTCGTCATTAGCTTCACAAAAGGAGAAGGTTAGATTAGTCAGGCATTATAATGAGTGCTTGGCTACACATGCAGATCTACCCATGAATCTCAGCCAGTCGAATTCTATTAAAATTTTGTAAGCGTAATAGATTATGAAGTCATGAATGTCTATAGTAGTCTTCCCACCAACTTCGTGTAAAGCAAGAGAAGCACGTGCTTGCATATTTAAATTACTAAAAGGACAATCAGCTGCCCTTGTCACTTTCCAAGAAGATCATGTTTTCAATAGGAAGAAGCAAAGTCAAGAAAGGACGGAGTGTATTTAACTTACTCTCAAGCTTCTCCATTGAGCTCCTTTTTCTGGAAAAGAAACAGATGAAGCCAACAAGGATTATGATTAAAATAATTACGGATGGGACGATTATGAGGATGATGGTTCGGGATGAGTTACTCCTTGGTTCTGCAAAACCCAATTATTAAAGATCACTCAGACCCATGAATTCTGGAAACCCAGTGATCTAGATGATCACTCGACTGCAAATCATAATCAAGGGAGAATGAGCACCACAGATATATCTATCTTTTACAATCAAGGATCTACTCGATCTTGGAATTGATTAAATTTCAAGCATGGAGATATGTAGGGATACGTACGTACCTTGTGTAGAGGTGGTATTAGCTAAAGGCGGTGGAGAGAGATCAGCTGAGGGAGGAGAAGGTGGGGGTGTTGCTGGTGGTGGCGGCGCGTTAGCTGCTGTAAAATAATAGAAACGGTATGTTGCGTATCTCACAATACAGCTGGGTTTAACAACTCTCCCTGCTTTGCTCCTATTACAACATCTTGGAATTTCATTGATAGCGCCCTCTAAGCAATTACTGCAAGACAACTCGGACAAATCAGGAGTGCACTGCATAAGCCCATATATGCTTTGGAAACTCGTAACATTTGCTTCTTCAGTTGCGAACTTGCGACGCCAATCACCAGACGCAGCTTTGCTTCGGAGGCTGGCCATCAGGTTTCCCAGAACCTGATTGAAATCTTCCACATTGGAGACGTTTTGAAGGTTCCACATTGTAAAGTAGGGCGAATTTTGGGCTTTTCCAAATATGGAGTCATTGGAGTATCGCAGCATACAATTATCGTACCATCCTATTGCCTCCTTCTGGTTGGGACAGAGCCGAGTGAGTTGAATCCTAGAGTCATTGATACAACTCCGGCACGCGGTTGGCATTACGTCTCCTCTGCAAAGCGCGATTGCGTTGACTTTGTCCGAGTTTTGGCCTGCGGAGAAATTGTAAAAGCCATAATCTATTTCGTTGTTTGAAGAGAGGGAGGTGAGGAGAGTGTTGAGGTTTGCCTTGTAGGTGCTGTTATTGGTATAATTACCAACACCGTTTGAACACCGATAGAAGAGAAAGTTTGGCTGAGCATTGGTGACAGCAAGAAGGTGAAGTATGAGAATGGGATAAAGGAAGAAAAGTAATCTTGGAGACTCCATTCGTTTCTCAGCTTGGCTCTCTGTAAGGCTTTTTGAAGGAAAAGGAAGGAGAGAGGAAGAAGATACATGACCTCAAGGATTGACCACCAGGCTCTACAGTTGACCACCAAGTGGGCTTTGAATATCACGGGATGAGAGTTTCCCGTTGACTGTTGTTGCTTTTGGTCTTTTCCTTCTGAAGAAGATACTTGCACTAATCATCATTCTTTCATCTATTAGCAATGATACTGGCCATGGAAAAATAACTTGGAAATTAGGCCCAGTTAAGAGACAACAAATTCAGTATTTCATTGACATTTCAAATAGCTATCTGGAATTCATTCAAGTTGATCGAATAACAAATCAATTCAAAACTATCTTAACAAAACTTTCCCTTAATAGAAATTTCTACATTCCCATGTAGCTATATATGTTTATCCTGATTTTGCTGAACCAAAATTCCGAAATTCCCATTCCCATACTCCAAAAACCAGGTGGGTTCCTTTCAGTTCCATATGAATGGAAATATTGGGGTGGAAATTTCATCAAACCAAACATATTTCAGCCACTTTACGCAGATTTTTTCCCCAAGGAAATAATAATTAATAGGCCCTCAATTTTTGCACCTAACTGGGTTCATGGTTTTTGAATACTTCGCAGTCAAATTTGTCCTCCTCTTTCTAAAGCAAGCCGTGGCCTCTCATATTAAATTAATTGGTTTTTCTCATATTTAATAGAAGAAAGATTCGATTGGGATTGGAATGGTTGTCAAAGTCCACGCGGTTTGAACACGCTGACACCTTGATTAGTTCCTTTGGCCATTGGATGAAGATGGTTCAATCCGGACTTTGGCGGAGTATCCGAAACCAATCTCCCTTTGCAAGCAACTCTAGCCACTCCCCCAGAACAGGTACTTCACTCATCCTATGTCATATGTGAAGGGATAAATACAAATAATGCACAACCATCTTTTATCCCCTCTTATGAGAACCTAATAGGAATCAATCAAATAGAGTAGCAAGAAAACACCCAATCAACAAGTATATGAACACCAATAATTTTAGCGTGGAAAACCTTCTCCAATATGAGAAGTAAAAACCACGGGACCCTTAGGCCACTTAAAAACTCCACTAATATAATTAATGGGTTACACAATTCTCTTTGGATAAAACTAGAGGCATACATCAACCATATCTCAAGACAAATTGATCTTGACAATTTCAACAACTTTGCATAAAAACAATGGAAAGATCTCACCAAACACACCACTGTTCTCAGACTAAAATATAACTTTTTAGAACTTCAAATCCAATCTCCACCGTTCAGAATGAAGAACAATGAGTTCTGAATGTGCTCTCCAAAAATTGGCTCAATCGAACCACAGATCAACCTCAATCGGAGTTCATGATCAAAACTGTCTGGATAGAAAATGCATCAAAACGGAGGCTCTGTTCTTAGACTGAAAGACGACCGTCCGTATCTCCAAATCCAATCTCCACCGTTCAGAATGGAGATCAATGATCAAGAACCTTTCCTCCAAATTTCAGGTTGATCGGCCCACAGACAAAGTGGGACCGAACCTTTGATGAAATCTGGGCAATGAAGAAAAAAAACTGAATTTTTCTCTCTAACTTAAAAAATGGCGGTTCTCCTTTTTTTTTCTCTTTTCTCCTACCTTTGGTGGTTGAGAAAAATTGGAAGAAGAAAAAGAAGGATTCTTTTTCTAGCCCTTTTATATAAAGGCCTAAGAGGCCTTAAATTTTGGGCTCTTAATTTGGGCCTTCCACATGAGGAAAAACCCAACAATATGGTAGTGATTGAAATGTCGAAAAAGTTCGACGATATTTCTGAGGAAGACACAATATTTTTATCGATTCGAAAATATCGCTGAAATTTTGGTAATTTTACCAATTTTTTTGGGAAATTTCCCGATATTTCCTACCAGTCCAGGCTGCGCACAGGATACAAAATCTGTCCAATTTTTTTTTAAAAAAACATAAGATGCTATTTGGTAATCTGATCATGATTTGCAGGCAAAGGTTGTGTTTTTCAGCTTGGCTAAAAAATCGTGGATTTAGGGTTGGGGCATATGCATCCAAATATTAAAGTGATATTCATAATATCAAAGGCAAAATTTTGATTACTTAAAGAATAGAATGTACAATTTATTTGAAATGTAGATTATATGTGTCAAATATGAAATATAAAATCTCAATCTTGGAACAATGACTCTTAGGAGAAGGCATGAATATTCTCATTAATAAGAACATTCTAGTTTTTGTTCTTGCATCTTAGCAAATAAACTAATATTGCATGATAGAAATAAGTACATTAAGTCATACAAGATATCATTTTATCGAAAAATACATAATAAAAAAGGAACGATGCAACTATAAATAGTGAAGGCTCATAATCAAGGTGTAATATTTATTTACAATGCTTATTTATAATATTTTTAATAATTTGTGTGCTGCTTGGAGTAAAAAAATTAAGTCATTTGTTGAAAATATTTATTTTGAAAACGATTTTTAAAAAAAAATTAATTTTAGTAAAAATTTTACAAGTTGAACGTATCTATCAAATTAAAAACAGTGTGAAGCTGAATTTGAAAGGCTTTGGAAGAAGCAACTGGCTCCTTATGATACGTTCTAATGGGAAAAAAGCACATAGAAAGGCAGTTTGGAGAAACATTCTAATTATAAATAAACACGTCCACGAAAAGAAGAAATGTGGGGCCGCATTGTTGGTTAGTCCATCCTCCTTTGGGCTTCCTACGTTAAGATGACCGAAATCTTAAAAGAATAATTCATAAGCCCTAAATTTTTGCACCCAACTGGTAGCTGCCCGATTAATAATCACCCCACCCGTGGCGTTTCACATTTAGTTAATCAAATTTTCTCATATTTAATTAGCAAAAAGGGTGAAATTAATAGAAGAAAGATCTGATTAGGACTGGAGTGGTGACCAAAGACGCGGTCTGAATACGCTGTTCAGGAAAGGAGAGTGATTCCACACATACCTCCAATTGGCTGAATACTTTCCAACGTGCCGTGTATGATGGTGAGCTTTGACCATTATTATGAAAAGAAGAACAGAAAGAATGGACCCTTTCAATGAATACTTTTCAAATGCCCCGCAATACAAGAAACTTCAACAGGAGAAACATTGAGAACTTTGTATCTGTAGGTAATGGTTGTTATTTAACTACTAATTTTTCTAAAATTTAAACTATTAGAATATTGAGACTATGTTTACATCATGCAAACAAAATTAAAAAGGAAAAAGGACAAAACAAGGGTAATTAGAGAGACTTGCACCTAGAAAATATGTAGCAGGCAAAAGATTGAATATAGTTTTTGAGGCTTATAATCTCTTCTTGAGAACAGTTAGGATGGTTCGATTACTATTTTAGCTTGTCCGTTGCCTTGCGGGTAGGTGGGCGTAGAAAAATGGTGCTCGATTTTCAACTCTTTACATAGATCGCTAACCTCCCAGGACTCAAATTGGGTCCCGTTGTCAGTTGTAATTTCTCGGGGTATGCCAAATCGACATATGATATATTTCCAGAGAAAATTTCGCGCATTCTTACCTTTAATTTGAGTTAGGGGTTCAACTTCAATCCACTTGGTGAAATAATCTGTGGGCGACCAATAAAAATTGCTTTTGAGCAGATGAGGTTGGTAAGGGACCCATAAGATCTATTCCCCAATGTGCGAAAGACCAAACTGATACGGTTGCGCGGTATTCCTATGGAGGCAAACGTTGTTGGGGTGCATTTCTTTGGCATTGCTCGCACGCTTGCACGAATTGCGTCACATTTTTCTGCATATATGGCCAGTAGTTAGAGTTCTTCTACTGATCGCCCAATGAGTTAGAGTTCTTCTACTGATGTGATTCCCACACTAGCCTTGGTGTATTTCAGCCAACACATACGGAGATTCTAGTCGTGATAAGCATTTCAAATAAGGTCCCCGAGCGGATTGTCGATATAGGTGCCCATCTGTCACAGAGTATCGTGAGGCTTGAGCTCGAAGTTTGTGTGCTTCCCTTTTGTCGGAAGGTTGAATCTGGTGCAGGAGATATTTCAGGATTGGGGTTCTCCAGTTTTCTTCGTCGATTTCAGTGTTACAACTCATGTTGACTTCAATTTCATTAATACTCGGTTGTTCTTCGAGTTCAACAGGATGTTCGTTGAACTCCCTATGTCTACAAAGATTCGATGTACTTGGTATGATTCGAGTTGTAGCGTTACCACAAGAGGATCATCATGAGGTAGGAATACATGGCTGAGGTCCTTTCTAGTGAACTCAATGGTAGGTGCAGACGTCCTCACACAGCCTATTATCTGGGCGTATGTCATAGGTTGTGTGAGTTTCCGGAGCTTCATTTAGCGCCTTGGCGCTTTAGGCGCGGATCGTTTAGTCGACGTTGAACATGGTTGGCCCAATAGTCGTTGATGACTTATATAACTGGCGGCGTGTTAACTTTCGGCTTCGATACATCCATAGGGTCACCAGATTTATCTTCTAAGTTCAAGTCGGGTTGTGTAGATTTTTTCTTCACGTACTAGTGTAGCTTCCCCTGTCACACCAGATTTTCAAGGTACCTCCTTAGTGCCTTACACTAGTTGGTCTGATGCCCATGGATGCGATGATAATGGTAGTACATTGACTTGTCTGGAGATTGGGGTGGCCGAACTGGTTCAGGCGGCCACTGAAAGTCAGGATCATCTTGTAGTTTGATCATTAGCTCTCGCGGAGGAATAGTAAATTCCACCCGGGGGACTTTCTTAGTTGAATGCCCCATAGAAGACTTTTGATTATACTCCACCTTCCTTCTAGGTGCTGAGCCCCACTCTTGCGCTTGATCAACCTGAGATATTTTCTTTTTTCCTTCTGTATTTCCGAGCTCGTCTTCCATATTGGTATATTTGTTTGCCTTGGAAAGCAATACCTTCATAGTGTCTAGGTCGCTTTTGGCTAATGACCTGAGTAGTGAACTCCCAGGCGGGAGTGCCTTCCGAAAGGCGATAACCGTCGTTCTTTGGTCACACTTTTCCACTTGTACCATTTCATTCACAAAACGATGGATAAATTGCCTAACTGGTTCTCCTGAATTCTGCTTTAAGTTGAACAGATGATCGATCCCCCTGTGCGCGCGGTCGAGCGTTGCATGCATGCTGAATCACAAATTGGTCGCAGAGTTGTGCAAAACTGTGCATAGAGTGCGGAGGGAGTTGATGAAACCAGGTTAGCGACGATTCTCGTAAGCTTGCCGAAAAGACTTGATATAGTAGGCCTTCACAATCATCAACCAACGCCATTAGCTGACGGAAATGGTTGGTATGTTCCATAGGGTCTCTTGTGCCATCGTAGAGGTTAAACTTTGATGGCACATAATGTGCTGGCATCATGGAGTAGTTAGGTGGACAAAGGGGAATACGCCATTCCTTTCCATCCCTTAACTGGTCCTGCTGCTGGATTTGGATGCAACTTCATTCGTCGTGAATCTGTTCGCCCAGCGGAAGCCCCTCGCATCAGAACCAACAACATTTTCTCCAGGGTCAGAGTGGTTTCGGGTAGGTGGTATTTGATTTCCCAGAGTTCGACAAAGCTGTCGAACCAAATAATCCTGTCGATCTAGAATACTTTCCAATAGCTGTTGATGTTCCTGATATTGTTGCTCCAGTTGATTTCGCAGTCGGGCAACTGGTTTTTCACTTCGTCTTGCTGGTCCAGGCCACCATCATATGTACGACTTTCTCCGACAATGCATGGCCTCTTCTCCATTCATAGCGTTCATATCCAGAATCCTCTCTCTTTTTGGTAAGATTCCCACCGACGGCGCCAATGAAGACTAGGAAAAGGCTTGGTCTACTCTTCAGGTGAGTTTTATATGAGTACCGGTTTTAGATTGAGGTATTTTAGGTATTTAATTGATTGTAGCTGCATCTATTGTGAGGCATATGTTTTATTTTTGCCGGTACTAGAAAGAAAATTTAGTTCAACTACGTATATGTTTATACAACATTTGTGAGACAAATACAAAACTTTGGGACCGCTCTAGAAAACATATTTGATAAACTTTTGTTAGGAAAATAATTATTTGAGAATTTGTATTGAAAAAAAAATTTGTTTTCTAAAATAAAATTAGGGTATTTTTTAAAACAGTTTGATTAACAATCGAAGATATGAGGAATACTTTAAAAAAATTGTATTATGTATAGTGTATTCATAAAAAACGAGCAAAAATTACTATCTTTTATATTTAAGCTTCGAAACAAAATTTTGTTTTTGAGAACAAATCAGAATTCTATTTTGATGCTATCATTTCTGAGAACAAATTATAACATAAACATGCATGTCTTTAGATTATAACTCAAAAATGCAACATCATCCATCTTTTTTTCAAGCCGTATGTATTGAGAATCAATAGGACTACCTACTTCAGGAAAGATCAGAATCTGTCAACCTTGAATTATGCTCCAGCCCCGAAGAAATGTTCTGGTCAATGTTACTACGTAAAAAAAATGCAGGGTGTGAAGGTATTGGGAGACTCAGAGAGTAGCTATTTAGCATGAGCATTACTGAAGCCATTGTTGGTCGATCAGCCACGTTTTCTTGAACACATAGCAACCCAATGTGGATACGTCTCATTATTTCGCTTGTTGAGCCATTCCTTAATGTTGGATCTATCAACTGCTTGCTATTCCTTCCCTCCAAGAAATCCAGGCCGATGGGGATGCAAGGATATATATGCATATTCAATATTAGGTATGAGGTTCTAAAACATTTTCATTATTGTATGCATTACCCTAAAAACAGAAATGCACCTCTCTATTCATACTTACAGAAACTCAGTGTTCTCGCCAACATGGAAACCATTATTGTTTTGACCGCTTTTAATCTCCAGAATCAACACACCCAATATTAAGTAGTTATTTTGTTTAATTACTTTTTATATTTATCTCATTAATCCTATTTTAAAAAATTGTTATGACTTTACTCTTAAATTTTTTCATTTATTCTTTTAATTTTATTTAATTTTAAATATTTTTATTTTAAAATATTAAAGATATAATTTTACTCAAAAATTGCTACAATAAACAAAATTAATGAAGTCTTAATATTTTATAAATTAAAATTAATTTGATAAGATAAATTATTAATTATTTTAATTACTTAAATAAATTAATATTAATAGAACGAGTTATCATCACATATTTGTAATAAAAAAGTAAATATCAAATAAAATATTTTACATAAATCAATTTAATTTTTTATGTAAAATATAATAAAACATGTTTTAATAAAAATATTTTTTAATTTTTAAAATAAATAAATATAAATATATTAAAGGAATTTAAGGTAATTGTTTTATAAAAAAATGGTTAAATATTATATTTAATATTATTTATGTTAATTATATTAATAAAATAATTTTAATATATGTATTTTTATTTATTTATTTATTTATTTTTTTAAATTTTAAATATTTTAATAAATTTTGAAGCATTTTTGTTCTATCGATCATTTTTTAAAAAATATTTTTTGATATTTTTATCTAAATATTGATCGATATTTCCAAAGTATCTACTGAAAAGCACCTACGGACAAACACCAATTCTAATGAGTTCTATCAAGCTTAAGCCCCAGACCCTGCTTTTAACTCAAACCCACACGCTAGCCCATCACCATTTAGTACAATCCCAGATTCCCACTAACGACCTCTGCCAGGGCCTAATCCCCATACTTCTAAGCTCCTGGCCTTCATAAATATCTGTTTTAATTAGGATAAAGACTAGCTGCCTACTTGACTAGTCTAATGGTTAGTGAGTCCTCGATGGAAATGACGTCTAAGTCTGTCCCTTACAAGATTTAGTTTAGGCTCTATCTAGATCCTACGCCTCGTAAAACAGTGGAAAAAATGGTAGGAAATTAATCAAGAAAAGTAAAAAATAATTTTATAGTTAGTAAATTTGTTTACATGCTTCTCAAAATATTTCTTTTTATAGAAGTAAAAAATTTATAAGAAGTTTCAAATTAATTTAATTATACTTGATTTTTTATTTCGGTATTTCTCGGGATAAACCAAATTAGAGATTTGTGTTAATACTTTTTGGCCACCCAAAACATTAAGAAGTTCCTTTGTCAACCAAGAAGGTCGTCATGAGGAAGGAATACATGGCTCACGTCCTTTGCAGTGAACTCAATGGTAGGTGCAGACGTCCTCATACAACCTATCATCTAGGCGTATGTCATAGGTTGTGTGAGTTCCCGATGCTTCATTTGGTGTTTTAAGTGTCGATCGTTTCGTTGACGTTGAACATCGTTAGCCGAATAGTTGTTGACGACTTGAATAAATGGCGGCGTGTTAACTTTCGGCTTTGATACATCCATAGGGTCACCAGATTTATCTTCTGAGTTCAGGTCAGGTTATGCATATTTTTTCTTCACGTACTAGTGTAGCTTCGCCTGTCGCACCAGATTTTCAAGGTTCCTCCTTAGTGCCTTACACTGGTTGGTCTGATGCCCATGGATGCGATGATAATGGCAGTACATTGACTTGTCTGGAGATTGGGGTGGCCGAATCGGTTCGAGCGGCCACTGAAAGTCGGGATCAGCTTGTAGTTTGATCATTAGCTCTCGCAAAGGAATAGTAAATTCCGCCCGGGGGACTTTCTTAGTTGAATGCCCCATAGCAGACTTTTGATTATACTCCACTTTCCTTTTAGATATTGAGCCTGTAGGGAATTAAACCGAATTCCTAACCCGTGAGAAACAAAAATTAGAGAAAACACACGCCAAAGAAAAATAATCACACGCACAAGACAGTATTTACGTGGTTCGGCAATTTGCCTACATTCACGGAGTTGCAGGGATATCACTATTATCAGGGAAAAATACAGAGTACAACATAGCGGCTATAATATTCTCTCTATATATATAACACGGCAACCCCACCACACTAAAAAACCCTAATTACAAAAGGTGGTTCCACAATGGGCTAAACGGGCCCAACAGGCCTTAATAAATCTCCCATTAAAAAGCCATGCAATATTATTTGGGTCGGGTCGTCAAACCGAATCAAACAAAACTAGGCTCCACAAAGCCCAACAGAGCCTCACTCTTGTGCTTGATCAACTTGAGATATTTTCTTATTTCCTTATATAGTCTGGAACTCTTCTTCCACATTGGCATATCATTTTGCCTTGGAAAGCAAATCCTCCATAGTGTTTATCTTGATTTTCGCTAACGACCTGAGTAGTGAACTCCCAGGCAAGAGTGCCTTTCGAAAGGCAATAACCGCCGTTCTTTGGTCATATATAGTTTTCCAATTGTACCATTTCATTCATGAAACAATGGATAAATTGCCTAAGTGTTTCTCTTGAATTTTGCTTTAGGTTGAATAGATGATTGATCCCCTAGAGCGGTCGAGCGTTGCATGCATACTGAATCACAAATTGGTCACAGAGTTGTGCAAAACTATGAATAGAGTGCGGGGGGAGTTGATGAAACCAGGTTAGCGATGACCCTGTAAGCTTGCCGAAAAGACTTGGCATAGAAGGCCTTTACGATCATCAACCAATGCCATTAGTTGATGAAAATGGTAAATATGTTCCGTAGGGTCTCTTGTGCCATCGTAGAGGTTAAACTTCGATGGCACACAATGTGTTGGCAACTCTTCTTGGAGCAATTGGGTGGACAAAGGGGAATACACCATTCCTTTCCATTCCCTGACTGGTCCTGCTGTCGGATTTGCCTGGAACTTCATTTGTTGGACTTCCTACCAGTTCTTTGTATTTTTGCTCCAATTCCACTAGTCAATGGATTCGTGGTACTACGTCTCTTACTGAATTTGTTTGCCCAACGGAAGCCCTTTGCGCGGAACCAACGACATTTTCTCCAAGGTTGAAGTGGCTTTGGGCAAGTGGTATTTGGTTTCCCAGAGTTCGATAGAGCTACTGAACCAAATAATCCTGTCGATCTAGAATACTTTCCAATTGTTGTTGATGTTCCAGTTGATGTCACAATCGGGCCAACAGGTTTTGCGCTTTGTCTTGTTGGTTCAGGCCACCATCATATGTATGACTTTCTTCAACGATGACCTTTTCTCCATTCATAGCGTTCAAATCCAAAATCCTCTCTTTTTTGGTAAGATTCCCACATATGGCGTCAATGAAGACTAGGAAAAGGCTTGGTATACTATTCCTTAGACTTTTCCTTTTATAGTATGTATAAAGTTTTGAGTTGATCTCAAGGTGGGTTTTACATGAGTACCTGTTTTAGATTTAGGTATTTTAGGTACTTAATTCATTCACTACAAGAAAAAAGTGAAATAATGACGCTTTTTAAGCGTCAAGAAAGGTAAAGATGACACTTCCCTGAAGCGTCATCTCCGCCCCTGTCATTAAATGTTACAATTAACAATGACACTTCCAAGAAGCGCCATCTTTTATTAATGCTTTCAATGGCGCTTTAAGAAGTGTTATCCTTGAATAATGTCAACAATGACACTTGTGAAAGCGTCATCTTTGAACATTTTAATTGAAATAATTTTTATAAAATTACCACTCTTGACACTTATGTGAACACCATCTTTGATTTAATCTTATTAATGACACTTTTAAAAATGTCTTCTTTGTTTCATGTTAACAATGACGCTTATAAAAGCATCATCTTTGAACAGTTTCTATTAAAAAATAATATTTTGATTTTGTTATTAAAACAATTGATTTCTTATATAATTAAATTAAAAAAACAATTACAACCAATAAAATCAAATCAAATTTTATTAATTAAAATATATCCAAATATTGATACACATGAACCTAGTTTAAACAATTAATGTAACCACCTATATATATTAATTACACATAAACTTGTTAATTATATCAAAATATTTCAATAAGAATTTCTAATTCTAACATAATAACAAACATTGGTACTAAGACTACTAAAATAAACCATAATCTTTAAAAGCATAGTTCAACCTCCTAATGAGTTCACTGATGTAATCTTCATGGTTTTTGACTTCATCTTCTTTAACACAATGGTTTCTCTTCTTTTAGCAAACAAGTTTCCTTTGCAACCTGTAAATAAAAATAAGGAAGAGTAGAAAACATCTAAATTATATATACATACAATAAATAATAAGCATAAATGAAATAATAACCTTCACAAAATTAATTTAGGTTATCAAGTTTGCTTACATGAATCCCCTTAGCCTCTTACATACATGGGCTCCTTTCAATTATTGTTAGCCCCTGCTCTAAGATTGGATCTGTTTTTTTTTTTTTTTTTCATAATTAGAACAAAATAGAGAACATACTTCATATGGGGACTTCAAAGTGTGATAAATTTCTCAATGATTATAACATCAACATACCTGAATTGCGCATGGGTTGCTGGTAGAAGATTTGTTCGTATCTTAAATGGCAACTTGGGCTCATAATATGCCACCCTAACCTCTCTCGGCAGCACAATTCAATGTTCTTCAGCAGCTTCACTAAACAATCTTTGCATGAAACATTACTGATATCTCTTGTACACTGAACTTGTAACGCCCAAGTTTTTTTTTTTTAAGGGTAATTTAGGAAATTCATAATAATGATATTAAATTAATTAATTAATTAATTTAATAAAAATGAAGAGGGATGAAAAGGTAATTTTACGAATAATATCCTAGGTATAAATAGAAAATTCTCTTCTTCCTGTTCTTTTCTGAATTGTATTTCTGTTTGCAGAGAGTTTCCAGAGAACGTGAAGTTGAGGTCAGATTTCAAGGTTTGAAGAACAAACCTCTATAGGTAAGATTCTAACCCCTAGATTATTATTTTAGATTCATTAGTTAATTTCAAGCACATTAGATATATATTTTTTTCGAAAAACCCAAATCTAGATTAGGGTTAGTTTATTATTATTATTTATTTATTTGTTTTCATATCAAATAGTGAAAATTTAAGATTTTGATTTATTGTTGGAATTGGGGAGATCTTAAGGTTTTTTAGAAAAAAAAAAAAAAAAAGATTCCTGTGAAGATTTCGATTTAGATTAGGGTTAGTTTACTATTATTATTTTTTATTCGTTTTAATATCAAATAGTGAAAATTTAAGATTTTGATTTATTGTTGGAATTGGGGAGATCTTAAGGTTTTTTTAGAAAAAAAAAAAAAAACGCATGTGCACTAGTTGCATGCGTGTGGGAACTATGCATCCACTTTTTTTTGTAAGGATTTCATGGTTGAAATCTAGTTGGTGGATTTTCACATACTCTATTATTAGACTTTGATGGATACTTGGGTATGTAATATTTAATAGTAACAGGACTCCATATTGTTAGACTTTGATGGGTACTTGAGTACTGAGTACTGTATTATTTAATAATGGCAGAGTTTTGTGTTATTAGAAACAAATTGAGAATTTGTTAATTTATTTAAATAAGGAATAGATTAGTTAAATTATAGATAAATAGTTATAGTTATTCCTCTTATATTTTGTTAGGTGAAGAGTAGATTTTCAGGATTATTTTGAGGTAAGGGAAATTGATGTAGTTGTTAAATTCTTTTTTTGAAACAATTTATATATATATATATATATATATATACATTATTTGAAAACGTTTGAGTTATATTCCGTTTTATGCATAGATCAAACCTGTTTTGCATGAAAAGTATGTTAGAATTTTATATTATGTTTTTGACAAATAAATGTGGAGATATTATATGTTGTAAATTTGAATAAATGAAATAAATATTTGACTCTGGTTTGTTTGACCCTTGTCAACAGGATATAATAGTTGACTTTTGGCCCTTGTCAATGGGATATAATAGTTGACCTTTACATTTCTTGGTGGGAAATGTAATTGATTTGAACCCCAGCCTCTAGGGGTTTCGGTTAGAGGTTACTAGTACTAGTAGTGTTTGGTTCCGTCCACCTTAAAGGAACAATTTGAGGCTAGCCACCCATTTGAAAAGTCCCACCTAACTGGGCATCCTTTGAAGTTTGATGACCAGAGTAAATAAATTATTAGAATGTTTTGACTGAATTTAATAAGAAATTATTTGAATTAGAAATAAATGCATACAGTTAGAAATTTTGAATGTATTGGCAAAATAATAATAATAATAAAATAAAATAAAATTTACTCACAACTTTATGAAAATGATTGATTACAATATCCCCTATTTTGCAAGTGAGTTTGAAATGTTTGATCCATGGACTACATTAATGTTCCTTATTGGGCTGTGAGCTCATTCCCATTTGTTGACTATTTTTCAGGTACCCTTAGTTCGGATGAGGAGTGATGGCTAGGCTGAGGAATGGTCATCATTAGGATTTGACTTAGGATTTTATGTTGGATTTTGTTTAACTGTTAGTTGTGTTCATTTGGATCTTTTGGTATTTGAAAGTTATTTGGATATTGATCCTTCAAATTTTATGTTAGATCAAAGTTGAGTTTTGGAGATTTTGAAATTTGTTCTAGTACTTGAATTGTTTAAGTTTATAAATATTTGGACAATTGATTTTTGGATAGTGGATGTTTTAGTTTTGAAATTGAATTTTAAGGATTTTAGATTTTGTTCCGTTACTCTGAACAGGTATTTTGGTAATTGGTAACTTCCGATTACAAGATAATTGTTTGGGTCAGGTTACATTGTGAGACTTCGGGTTTGAAGTGTGAAATGACCGTCACACCCTTGGAGTGGGTCTTGGGGCGTGACAGAACTAGCCCATATATCTTCCAAGAAGGATTATCCAAAGCCACTCTCTCATCCATTTCAAACATCCTTTCTGATTGGAAGCCTTTTCCACTAGCTCATAGATCAAAGCTAGAGCCCCAGCATCACGCCTTGAAGAGGATTCAGTACTGTTCCTATTATTCCACATCAAGTACCCTGTGTATGTCTCTGGAATTCCAAAGAAGTCTTGATTAGAGTAACGTACCATGAAAGCATCGAACCATATGATCGCTTTTTTATTAAACTGGCATCGCTCTTGGATTTCTTGAGCTGCAGCTTTCACACAAGTGCGGCAGGTGATAGTGTTGACATCGCCTCTGCGTTGGTAGAGACTGTAGATTTGGTTGGAGGAGTCATTGTAGAATTTATGGAGGGAAGCCTTAGAAGACACAGAATCCAAGAGGGAAGAAAGATTGGTTTCAAAATTGCCAGTGTCACCGTCTTGGCCTTGACAGAGGTGGTAATCGTAAATTGGTTGGCCATTGATGAAGTTGATAAGGTTGAAGATTGAGATTAAGATCATCAGTGGAAAGGCTCTGGTGTCTTGGATATCAAATATTCCTACTGATATCCTTAGGTGAATGAAAATCTAAAGGAGGACATACATGAAAGAAAATTCTTATAGCTAATTGCCTAATTGAACTGTTTGCTAATTCTATGATAGCATAAATACGACCTTCAATAGATCAAAGAAGCACATAGAGAAAAAGGCATTTTTTCAAGTTTGGGGATCTAAAGCACTATAGCAGGCCTGGCAAGAAAAACTTTTGAGGATGACTCCTTTTTAGCTACCGGCCAAAAATTGACTTCTCTCCATGGTGGGAGCATGCTAGTAGGAACTTGGAGTTTTCGAACATGGAAACTGGTAGACTTCTGTTGCTTTTTATATTTTTCAGAATCAACACTGCAAGAATTGAGAAGGCCAATAATTGAATTGTATTGGTGGTTGGAAAAGAAAGATTCAGCACAAATCTTTATCTTTTCGGCTGCCCACTAAGAAAAGATACGTTTGTTTTCCGAACTCTCCATGAAGGCTTCACTCTTATTTGATTAGAAACACGCTTCTCCCCTGGAAAAGACATATCACCGACCAACTGTTTTTTCAATTGAATTGTTCCACATGTCTTACTTTTATATTGTCTACACATTATCATACAAACATGCCTTTCAGTTATAATAACTTGCATCCACATTTGTTGTCTATGGGTCACAAAAGACTTATCTAATGAAAAAGGACAGATATTAACTTTAGTTTTGATCTGACTCGATAACCCTTGAATCTCAAGTATGCTGCAATGAACCTCCGAACTAAACAGAGGCACTAGTAGATGATTGATCTGAAATGAGAAAACCTAACCCCGACCCGGTTGTTGAAGATAGATCAGACATGAAAGATCTTCCCACTGAGAATGGGGGTGCTGATGGTTGGGGAAGGTTGGCCCATTTGCTTCCAAGCATGAGAGCAACTGATGACATGGGAGGTCTATCATTGGGGTCTTCTTGAACACACAGCAGAGCAGTATGGATCCATCTGACAACCTCACTTACAGGACATTTCTCAACTAAGTTCCTATCTATAAATTCAAGTCCCTTGTCTTCATTCCACAGCTGCCATGCCTGTTGGCAAGATAATGGAGATCTTCATAAATGGGAAAAATAAAGTAAGATCACAACATAGAGATGAAGAAAGAGAAGCCTACATGAGATAGAAGGTTTTGGGAATGATCCGTGCTATACAATCCACTGTTCTTTTTCCCACTCAAGATTTCTAGCAATAGAACTCCAAAGCTGTAAGTATCAGATTTCACAGAAAATAGTCCCTCCATTGCGTACTCTGGTGCCATGTACCCACTATTGGGAAACAAAATTTGAGGTACAGTTCAGCATCAGAATGGAGTAAAGCAATCAACAGCAGTGCTTAAAATAACTCAAAATGTAATTTGAAATAAAACACTGAGCAAAAGAGACATTGAGAACATCATGATCATGGGGAAATGCCATTTTCTTTTCCTCTGCAATTTGCTTATGTAGGGGTAATTTTACTGAAAACAGATCTAAAATCTTTGGAAATAATCACTTTTTTTTTTTTTTAATTAATTGTTTAGTTTAGTTCAGTTTAATAGTTCAAAACAGCAAGATGACTTACAATGTACCGACCACTCTGTTGGTGTTAGCATCAAGTTGCTTGCTGCCAAAAATCCTAGCAGTGCCAAAGTCTGAGATCTTTGCATTCATTTCCTCATCCAACAAAACATTGCTTGCTTTCAAATCCCTGTGGATGATTTTGAGACGAGAGTCTTCATGAAGATACAGGATCCCCCTTGCTATTCCACGAACAATGGCTGCTCGCTTATCCCAGTCTAGTTCCTTGCATTTTGTTGGATCTGCCAGGGAGAAGTTTTTATTTTTTGAAGAAAGAAAAAAATCCTACAAGAATTTTGAAAGTAACAGAAGAAAGGCAACTTATTTTGAAATGTAACCTGACTATTACTATTCTAAGAATTGGAACCAGGTCCAACCTAAACTTTATAATTGATAGGTTCCCAGAGCATCCCTTTTACCTATTTGAGGTCAGGGCACACTTGATCTTATCATAGGCCTAAAATTTCTAATCTTCTGGCCAAGGAGTTCAATGCACATAGCCATCATATTTGATTCATCTTACTCAAGCCTGTGCTTCATCGACTATGAAGTGCTCTTTGCATACTCAAGTGGCCTTTTTAGCCTGTTGAAGCCCTGAATTTGAAACTATGGTGTTCCATGACAAGGTTTAAAAACTTCAAACTAGTTCAGTTGTAACCAAGCAGGCTAATTGGGGTTGGTCAAGACTAAATCAAAATTTCCAGGGACTTGGACTGTGGATGAATTTGTAATGGTCGCAAACAAAAGCTGCAAAGCTCAGCTGTAATATTGGACAAAAAGACTTGAGGTTCAATAATTTAAAAATTCTAAGTTTGTTACTCATTAAAATTCATTAATTGTATAGAGAGAAAGAGAGAGGAAGAGCAAACCAAACAAAAAAGCATCAAGACTTGTATTAGCCATGTACTCGTAGACCAGGAGCTTCTCGTCTCCCTCCAGGCAGCAACCCAACAGCCTCACAAGATTTTTGTGTTGAAGTTTAACAATTAACATAACTTCATTCTTGAACTCCTCAAGACCTTGCCCTGATTTCGTCGAAAGCCTTTTAACAGCCATTTCCCTTCCATCAAGCAGCTTTCCCTGACAGCATTCCAAACTTTCACAACCGAAGAAATTGTATTATATCTTAATAGCCAAGCACTACTATTTTTTCACATGATAGCAAGGTTCACAGCCAGCTCTTTAGGCATTTGTCTGGGTAACTCTCTCAGTTATCCTTTTCAAGGTAATTAAGATTTTGTCTATTCTAAAAATCAAATGTCGTATTAATCTGTCAAGTGAACCCCACTTCCATGATCAAGGGTTTCAATATGAAAAACATATGTTTCTTTAACCTTGTAAACAGGACCAAAACCCCCTTCTCCAAGCTTATTGGAATCAGAAAAATTGTTTGTAGCAGCCAGTATGGTGGTTAAATTGAAGTAGTAAGTTTCTACAGTGTTGTCTTGATCATGCATATGCCCTTCCATAAAGTGTGTGCCGGTTGGACGGTCCAACACATTTAACAGAATTTCTTCACTTTTCTGCTCCCCTGAATCAGTGCCGACACCAAAATTTAATAGCAATATTCAACAGTGTGGTGATTAATAGACAAGCTCAATCATACATACCTCGTCTGCTCTTCCTGCTAAAGAATGAAAAATAAAGGAAGAAACCCAAGACAACTGCAGCTCCTGTAATTGCTGATACAGTGATGATCACGATCTTTATGGTGTTGTTTCCTCCCCCTCCTGCCATCTCATTATACACGTATATATAGTTAGAAATTTGTTTGTCATTCTTCAACAAACTATTTGATTATGATTCTCCAACAACCGCGTGGTTGGTGTTATGCATGGACATTAGTCATCACATTTGAAAATTAATTTACTGTTAGTGAGGCCAAGTTAGTTCTCTTTATATTGTCAAGGTCATACCAAAGCCAAATCATATCAAATCCTGAGAAGCATACAAATCTAAGGCCTTACTTCTTGAACCACTGTTTTCCTGAGTAGTGGCTTTGTTCCTAACCTAACAAATCTCTCCTCCAACATGACCGTCTTGAGATTTGAATTAATACTCTAGCAACATTAATCATATCATTTGAAAATCAATTGGCTGTCGACGAAATTAAACTAATTCTCTTTATATGGTTCAAGTCACACTAAATCCCTAGCTAACCTTCGCCAGACTTCCTGAGGAGCCAATAGAAAATCCCAAGTTAAGAATCTCCTACTTACTTCTTAAAGCCAATACAAAATCCCAAGTCAGCAACACAACCTTACATGAATAAACTTCCCAGTTCACCGGTTTGAACATCAAATCCCAAACCAAATGTAAGGCCTTACCTTTCTTGAGTCTTCCCTGGACCCACGTGCTTGTCAACCTGACTAGCACCTCCCAACAAACACCAATCTGATGAGTTCCGTCAAGCTTAAATCTCAGACCTTGCTCCTAGTCAGGGTCAGCTCCCAATGTCTAATTTGGATAAACTCGAACCCACGTGCATACCAATCACCATTTATTCCAATCCCAGATTCCCCACCAACCACCTCTGCCAGGGCCAAATCCCCACACTTTTAAGCTCCTGGCCTTCATAAATATCTGTTTTAACTAGGGTAAAGACCAACCACCCGCTTGACTAGTCTAATGGTTAATGGGTCCTCTATAGAAATGATGTCTAAGTCTGTCCCTTACAAGATATGTTTTAGATTCTATCCAGATCCTACACTTGGTAAAACAATGGAAAAATGAGAGGAAATTAGCCAATAAATTAAAATAAAAAATAATTTTATAGTTTGTAAATTTGTTTACATGCTCCTCAAAATAGTTTTCTTTCATTATAGAACTAAAAAAATGCATAAATTTCAAATTAATTTAATACTCAATTTTTTTATTTTGGTATTTTTTAGGGATAGACCAAATAAGAGATTTCTGGTAATACTTTTTGACCACCCAAACGGAGACTTAACTCTGCTAAATTTGTGGGCTTGAACATATCTTTAACTCACCTGGGTTATCGGGAGCAGGCGCAGGTGCGGGTGGATCGGCAGAGACTTCATCATAGAAGAGGTACCGTTCATACCTTATATTGCAATTTGGACCCAGAACACGCCATCCTACCTTCTCTTGGCAACACTTGTCAATCTCCGAAGACAGCTCCACTAAACAGCTACTGCATGAAGCATCGCTGATATCTCTTGTACACTGCGCTAGACCATATAACATCAGAGACGCGTTATTTACGGACGTCTCGTTTTTTATGGAAACCATGTCTTCCGAATCTGGAGCTTCTGACACCAGCTTATACATCAAAGATAGAGCGCCCACATCCCTTTCACCGGAATCAGTTTTGTTCTTCACATTGTACATTATGAACCATGGAGAAGTGCTCATAGTTCCAATGAAGTCTTCATTAGAGTAACGTAACATGCATTCATCATACCATATGATAGCTGTTTTATTATTCTGGCACTGCTCCTGGATTTCTTGGCCTGCAGTTTTCACACAACTCTGGCAGGTAGTAGCGTTAACATCGCCTCTGCATAGATAGAGGCCGTAGATTTGGTTCAAGGTATCATTGTAGAAGGTGTAGGTGGAAGCTTTAGAAGATAGAGAATCCAAGAGGGAAGTGAGATCAGTTTTGTAATCCCCATCGGGTGTCTCAGTGCCACAAATGTGGTAGAGGGGTGATTGCCCATTGGCGAAGACGAAAAGGCTAAAGATTGAGATCAAGAACAATAGAAAGGCTCTGGTGCTAAACAAATCGAAACCCATCAAGGAAAATTGCAAGTTTGATGAAAAGAAAACTGTGTATAAGAGAACTAGAACCCTTCTTCTTTAGCCGTCTGGTGCAAGAGTTGAATTCTCTCTTTCCTCAGAGACGCTCTACCACAAGCATAGAAATTTCCGGTTAGAAGAACGCCCCAAATACTGATCTTTTCATCATCTTTCAAGAGTATAATTCCATAATTCCTTGCCACCATACTGTGTGCTTATCAGTAATTCGCCTTTAACTGGCCTAACACAGATGATTGACTTGACTTATGAAGTGCCTCATCACCCTGCCGCCCTGGTGCCCTTGTCTTCTAGCATTACTCTAAATTTTGAAGCGTACAGGTTTCTTTGGAAAAAAAAAAATCTGCTTTTAATTTTAAAAATAAAAAACATTTTCTATATATTTTTAAGGATTATTTAAAAAAAAATTAAATTCAAAAAATATTTTAAATTTTAAATTTTTTGTAAAAGTATTTTTAAGAACATAAATAAGCCCATACTTGTTCTATTAATTAGAGTTTTATTTTTATTTTGTATGAGTTTCTATTTTTAAAAGTAAAAAGATAAGAAGGGCATCCAAATGCCGCCCTAGTTAATTAATTTATAATTTTTATGTACTATTTGTCACTATATGTTGACCCATTCTCTCGATGATCCCTAGTTAATTAATTTATAATTTTTATTTTATATTTTTATGTACTATTTGTCACTATATGTTGACTCATTTTCTTGATGATTTCATCCATCTTACCTAAATAACTTAAATTTTATTAATATTATCATTAATTTGATGAGAAAAATAGAATAATAATTAAGTTACACACCTTGCACTTAAATGGATGAAGTTATAATTCTCTAGCAAGTCTTTTATCCATTTCTTTAATCCAATTAGGACCAAATTTAAGACGACTTTGTGTATTCAATGGTCTAAAATGATGTGATCACAAAATTTAGCAGTTTATATATTGAAAGAAATTTAGTACTAAGTATGTATATGTTATATAACATTTACAATACAAATGTAAAATTTTTGGTCAGTTTGAAAACTGTTCTCGAAAAGATAAACTTTTATTAAGAAAATAATTATTTAAGAATTTGTATTGAAAAAAAGTTGTTTTCTAAAATAAGACTTAGGTATTTTTTAAAATGGTCTAAGTAACAATCAAAGATATGAGAAATACTTTAAAAAATTTTGTATTCCATATAGAGACGTAATATATTCATAAAAAATAAGTAGATACAACCAATTTTTATATTTAAGTTTTGAAACAAAATTTTGTTTTTGAGAACAAATGAGAATTATTTTTAAAAATTCTTTTTAAAACTACTTTTTAAAAATTCTTTTTGAAAATATTTTCAAAGAGTCCCTTATACATTCTTTTGTTTGTTTTTTTTTTTTTGTCTCAATTCTATACTAAATATAATAAAATTTGTCATGCCCCAAATTCTGGGCAACCTAGAACTCGACTTGTGAGCCCAAGTCAAAGGTTTGACCCTAAATATTAGTCATATCCATGCTAGCAATATATCAAAACATTCTGATTTTTTTTTCTTTTTTAATAAAGCGTCTAATTCTAAACAAATTTATTAAGCTAAGATTTATTGTGACATATTATTTTATTTTTCCAAAACCAATCACCACACTATCTCCTGTTCACTAGTATAAAAAAAATTCCATCAATCATCTTCCTACCCAAAAAATCAAATATTTACAATAATCTCTAAGTCAAAAAGAATATTTTCAAAAATGTTTTACAAACTAACAAAGTATAATTTAACTTACAAAAGTCCATATAACTCAAATTAGTACATGTAAAAAAGGTAATATAAATAAATAAAAAAACAATCATTATTATGTTTCTTTTGTTTTTTGGAATACTTCATGATCTTCTTATGGTCCTTTAAAAACTATATCTGCATCTAAAAGTTTTAGAGAATAAATTAGTGAACAATTCCTCATTGTTCAATAGGGTGTTTTACATCCAAATAGGTTAGAAATTTTAGGTGAATAAAAAACAATCATATGCCAAAATATAATATTACATTTACATTATACACACTAAAAGAAACCCTAACCATACAAATTTAAACCAATCAAAATTATCATTTTCCTTATTCAATCATATGTCTAACAAAGCAACAAATTCTAAATTTGCAAAATAAATAAGTCATTTTAGTCTTGAATAATATTGTGGACCTGCATTTTTCACGTGTGTCCCCACTCGATCGACGATATTCGCTTTTATTAATAAAAAATTAATTTTTGGAAAAGTCAGAGTCGCCACTTATTTTATTTTATTTTAAAGGGAAAATAAAACAAAAAATAAAACCCTGAAAAATGACTCCATAGTTTTTGAAAAGCGTGTCTTTGAAAAACCCGAGTCTAGGTCCAGGGATCAGGTTACTAATTGGGAAGGTACCTCTAAAAAGGTAGCACCCCTCTAAGCCCTATAAAGGTCTCTACTAACTAAATTAAAGGAAATGTGGCAATTAATTGGTTAATTAAGGGTACCTAGGTAGACTAAGTGATTTAAAAAAATAGCATGTTAAACAAGAAAGTCTGATCATAAGAGATAGTCAAAGTACGTACTTGAACGACTTCTCAAGCGCTATCATGAAACATGAAAGTTAGCATAAAAATATAGCATACAACATGTGTTTCATCCAAGCGAATCCAACATCATGGCAATCAAGTATGACATCAAACATGGACATGACTCATGATAACATACACATTCATAGAATCTTAGAGTTGGGGGGCATAAAAAGCGTACTTGCTTAGCAGGCATCAACACCTCAATGGGAAACATGAGTAGCTTAACAATAAATGTAAAACAGATTCATGTATTTTCAAGAGGAATCAAGAATCAATCGGATATCAAATAAACAATATCGAAGAGAATATCATAAATGTCAGGGCCCCTCCAAAGCCCTAATCAATTTTGCATGAGTTGATTCTATGAATTCCATTGTTTGGAATCATGAATTTTGTTCATGCTTGTGGAAAATCACAAAAATAGTTAAAAAAAAAAAAATAGTGAAAGTGCATGCCCGAAGGAAAGTGGCAGCAAATAGCATGTTAAAATCTGGATTTTATACCTAGAAACTCCTAAGGAATTTTAAAGAAAACCAAAGTTATTTTGATGGAAAAAGATTTTGAAATCTAGATTTAAGATGTATAAGATCACAAAATGAAGAAAAAGAAACATTATGAGGAGTATGATATGTGGCAAGGTGGCCATGCTGGAGTGGGACCAGGGGGTATGACTAAGTTTGATTACTGATGGGCGCATGAGAAGGCCTTTGTAGAATGCTAATTGTCTGAAAAGGGATTGGCCATATTCATTTCAGAGTCGATGCTCACTGTGATGTCCCACATCGGATAAGGGAGCAGGTTCCTGGCGCTATATATGTAGAGGCTCCTCTTAACCAAGTAGACACGTTTTAAAGCCGTGAGGGCCCCCTTGGGCCCAAAGCGGACAATATCTACATGGTTGGGTGCGGGTCGTTACAAATGGTATCAGAGCCGATCCCTGACCCCGGTGTGGGGGTTTGTTTGGCCCCGTAAGGGGTGTTTGTCTGTTTGGCCCCGCAATCCCATGGGACACAACGAGGACGTTGTGTCTGCATGGGGGGGTGTTTGTGATGTCCCACATCGGATAAGGGAGCAAGTTCCTGACGCTATATATGTAGAGGCTCCTCTTAACCAAGTAGACGCGTTTTAAAGCCGTGAGGGCCCCCTTGGGCCCAAAGCGGACAATAT
Organism: Vitis riparia; assembly: GCF_004353265.1. Lineage (NCBI taxonomy): Eukaryota > Viridiplantae > Streptophyta > Magnoliopsida > Vitales > Vitaceae > Vitis > Vitis riparia. The sequence goes on from NC_048440.1 coordinate 20,150,417, forward strand.
CTACATGGTTGGGTGTGGGTCGTTACACTCACTAGGTTTGGTACATTAACTTCATCATCATTGTCGCTCAAATTCAACTTTAGTTTCTCGGGATCATGATTTAAATCATCAACTGGAGCTTGTGGTGGAGCGGTAAGATCTAGTTCCTGATCAAATTTCCTGTGCTGTTGCTCAGTTCCATCAGTTGGAGATGCATTCTCAAGTTTATCAATATACTCAACTTCAGCTACTGAGTTGCTTTTCTGCATGACGATCATAAAAGATCTAAAAACAAAACTACTCTGCTCCTTCCACTTTCAGTTTCTGCAACCATTATTCTCCAATTGGTAAGCTACCACTTATTCCAGTAAGACTCAAAATTGGCACAGTGACTGTAAACTCATCTATGCAGTCCAGGCGAGTTACAACAGGATGAGGCCCATATTTCCTGTTGCGGTCCCCACAATGCTGAAATGACCTCACCACCAAAATTCATGGGACCTGTTGGACCTGTTGGAACTAAGAAATAATGACCCAGGTAATCATAATATCCTTTATACTCGAAGTGTCCCAAAGAAAGATTGGAATATGGTCATTTCGGCTATTCATGGTTGTGGCATCCTTTGTGGTGGCATCTAAGCATAATTTGCATGAAGTGCATGTGTTGCACCACTCCCTTTGTGAGCTCCTCATTCCCATTGACATTTGACACTTCTTGAGGATCCTTGATTTCAGAAACAGTCAATTCACTCTTTGTTCCGACAGAAAGGCTACTCTATAGGAGATGAGGATTTCTACTAGATCGAGTAGGAGAGGCATCAGGTGACCGCTTCTTAGTTATGGCAGGAACAACTATTACAATGGCTTTCTGTGATAAACCCTGGTCTCTACCAGATGGCTTTGGTGCAATAGCTTTATGAAGATATTTTTTCGATGTAATTCCATATTGACGACCTTTATAAGGGGGAGAGGGGGAACCCTCTCTCCAACCGACTTCCATAAAAAAAATAATAAAAAAATTCCAAAATTCAATCCCAACTCTTTAACTCTACTTTAGTAAACTCATTTTCTGATCATTTTGATAGAGGGGGATGGAGAAAGTGGACAAAACAGACTCGCATTTCTTAAAAAATAAAAAAAATAAAAAAATCATGTTTTGACATGAAATGGATATATCCATATATCTCTTACTCATATTTATGAGATGATAAAATATGGCAAAACCTATACCAAGAATTGGTTCACGTAGGAATGGACGTATTGGTTCACGTAAGAGTGCGCGTAGAATACCAAAGGGAGTTATTCATGTTCAAGCAAGTTTTAACAATACCATTGTGACCGTTACAAATGTACAGGGTTGGCTGTTAGAGAATCCGCTGCTAGTCTTAGCAGGTCTGGGACTTAAGGAATCGAATAGGCAGATTGACTCATCTATGCTAGGTTTGCCACACATCTGCATAATGTTATACCGGGCCAACACAACTGAATTGGTTGAGGAAAAGGAAACCCCAGCCACCAAGCACTCCCGCCCCCAAAAGTGGAGACCGAACAACCGCCAGGTTGTTGAGGACACGTACACGTCAAGCAGTGGAAACAACAAAAGATGTGCTTCACTTGTTCCATTATCCGAAATTCAATAAAACCTCAAATTAGATTCTCCATACAGAGGGGAGGTGAATTAGAGGGAGGGAAAGCCCTCAGGATACTAGGAAAGTAGTTCCTGAGTTTTTGTTTTAATATTAGGGGCCTATGACAACTGGGGGTCCAGGGGAACCCCCCGGCAACTAAGTGAGAGAGTGACCTGACATTAACAACAAGATTCATCTCGTTAACAGAACCATAGGAAGGATTATACGGTCTAGTTGACTTGAATAATTAAACTAGACAAGTCCGATAACGAGAGTTCAAGGCTGGCTTGTAGTACGAAGGTCACTCGACCAGGGGATCGACATAGAGTTAGAGGACTAGAATCAAAATCAGGTTCTCCATCAAGCAAAAAAGATTGGCCTCTATAAACTATTGTAATCTTCATCACTGTCACTGTCTTCACTGTACTCTTCTGGATCAGCATAGTTGTTTTCACCATCAGCATTGAGACTATAAGCTGGGTCCAATTGATTCATGTTTTGTTGCAATGTATCCTTTGAAAACTCTGATAATTCAGACAAAAGCAGGTTAGGACTTCTAACTAAGCTTGTTTTTTATTCATTTACGCTAGCACTTCGGAGAAAATTTGACAATGCAATAGCTGAAGATGAGCAAGGCGCAAGTGGAATTCTTGAACCAGATTTTCTCAAATAGAATGGGAGAATCAGGCATGAGTAAAGATACAAAACTCTGCGAATTTGTCAGGTCTAGAGAATTGGTTCATCGTAAGCAATGTGCTTCCCTGGGTTGCAAGAAGAACTGACATTTTCTCATTCAAGGTAGAAGAGAACCCAAGAGAAAGGCCAAACAGAGAGCTGCTATATGATTTCGCAGAATATGTAAAGTGGACTGGTATATTCCCCAAAAGAATTTGCTCCAATGGGAATCTTGTCCTGAATAGGCATTACCTTAAAGGGTTCCTTTAAATGTGATGTTGAGTAAAGCCTTTGAAGACCATGGTGCATCAATTTCAGACTGGGCTTTGGTTTGAATATTGGGGCATAAAACCATTACTGTAACCGTCCGCTCCAACAAAATTACCAATGGGTCATTTTCTCTAAAAATCATCTTGTCAATCAATACACGAGACCGAGGCATCTCACGATCAGAACTTCCTAAGTTTTCAGCAAGTAGGTAAGTATTTGTGCTTGAGTCAACTCTACCAATGACAACAAGCCCATCCAAATCAAACTTCACGGTTGTTTCTTCTTTTCCATTAATCTCAACTAGTATTCTTGTTGAAAGAATCCTTTTCTTATGATGATCTGACAGTAAAACCCTTTTGCAAGAATGGCTCAGAGTTTTGGCTATAATCTAATCCCATTGCATTATCGGAATGGTTGCTTTGATAAGGGGGGATTCAATAGAAACCACACACTCATGGCTCCAAAATTCAACTTACCAGTAACCAGATGGAACACACGTTTTTTTTTTTTTTTTTTTTTCTGTTGAGGCATTCATTTCTGGTCAGATTCTAGTGCCTATCCCGAACCCCATTATTCTGAGGCCAATGAAACTAATACATTGTACAATATTTGATTTGGCCGTAATTTGATTTCTGAGCTCTTGATTTTCTTTTGCTGAAGCAAGATTCTATTGTCTTTCGAATGTCTCCAGAAGCTAATCGTGCGGTCTTGAAGTTTCAGCCTGCATCATCTTGATCACTTGGTTTGCAGCCCTATGCTCTGCATCAATATCAAATGCTCTTGATACGTGATACATCCTCGTTCTTAGCATTTTTACTTGATCAAACAAGGAGTTAACTTGCACTTGTTGCTCAAGATTTTCTTGTTCTAATTCAGAAATTAGTTTTTCTGACAATTTGGACACCTTTGAGAGTTTCTGGCATTCAGTCAACAGAGAGAAATTCTTTGCTGCCAGCTCCTGTACACATTTCTGCAAGATGAAGATATTGATTTGCGAATTTACAACTTTATTTTGTTCTTCTTTAAATTCTTCCTTCTTGCATTGACCTTTGACTTACCCTTTACCTTAGTAGTAGGTTCATCTACCTCCATAGTAGTTGAGTAACCTGCACCATCTTCTGGCCTTTTTGGAGCAGGGTATTTCAGCATAATTTCGAGAAGAAGATCAATAACTTGAGTGAGATTCACAGGAATCTTTTTGTGGCCTTTAGGACACTTTCCTGGTCCATCATGTATCTTATTTTCTTGAATCCGCACACATTCATTAGAAGATAAACCAAGTTCAACATTGGAGAATTTTGGTTTGTCCTTTTCTTTTTCCTTTGATAACATGATGACAGTCCTCCCTACTGATGATTCCAACTGACAAACTGCAGCTACAACTTTCATGAAAACCACAGGATTTCTAGAGATGACCGGTGCCATTGATGTTTAAAAGGCTCGAGAGAGTACAGGGGGGCAGCATGCCGACTTCCACTTAGAGTTTGTCGTATCTCCAGCTCCATAGCTGTTTGAAGTGTTTGCGGATCCTCAAGGAGATGTCGAATGATAACAGATGCTAGCATTTCATATCCAGGAAAGAAGTAGCTTCTTGGAAGACTACAAAAAACAGTCATACCTCCATTTTCAAGGAACTCCAAGGCTAGAGAATGTGTTTTTGTTAGACGAGCACACAATTGTAGACTAGCCTGCATGACCACAATAGGAACTTCTTGTTTTAACAATTGACAAGCAACTAACAATACGCTACGACTCTCTTCAATTGTCAAATAACCAGTAGATTTGCCTAATATTTTCTCGAGGGTGGAATCAGGTTACTTCTCATGGGCATCAGAATCCAATTTGTTTTCTGTATCTGGTGGAATGGACGAAAAAACATGCTTTCCAGTCGAGTCAGGTACAGTTCCTACTGCATTTCCTTCCATAGTTTCAGAAGAAAATCTAGGACGGGACTGCAACAAGTTATCCAAGATAAACAGTAGAGCACTTATGCATTTTGGGACTAGAACCTCATTCCCTAACTCGTTTCTAGGCTTGAAGCTCATCAAAATATCACTTGCAGTAGAAACAATGCCATTACATGCATCAATTTCTCGTGTACTTTCACCTTCAAACAGAATCCATGCTGAAATTTGTGATACCATATACAGTACACTAGCATTCTTTGAAAATTCTAGTGGACAAAGCTTTAGCTGCTGAATAAGTTAAGTGACCACCTTTGACCGATCTTCTCCTTTGCTCCGATTGCAAAGAATCACAAACAAATCTATTAATGGGAATGCCATTGTACCACTACTCTGAAACAACTTCATCAATGTAATATCATCAACAGGCGGTGCCTTTGTTTGTCCCTCTTTGGTCAGAATGTCCATTGACTTATCAATGCTTTCCACTTTAGAAGTTTCTGAAGAACTTCCTAGTGACGAAGCAAGTGCCCGAGCCAATTCATCATCCTCCTGCACATGATCTTCAGGACGACTAAACAACCATTTCATGGCCAGTTCAACACTATTTGTTTCTACCATTCTCAGCGCTTCCTCAGCTTTTGCCCTTGTATGTAGCCTCTGTGCTTAAAGTTCTGTGCTCCTGTTTTTCAATGAAGTAAACTGCTGTACTGGATAGTTTTGGTTGAACTGGAAGCAACTAGAGATTCCCCACAGTATAGGCAATTTCACCTCATGAGATGGAACAGATGATAGATCCTTCTGAAGACAAATTATTGCGTTGAGCTTCATAGTGTCTGGTTACTCACTGACGGAACTCCTCTCGGACATGCTGATTCATGCAACAAGTTACCTGATATGTAGGCCTGCCTGGTGATTGAGGATGCCATTGATCATGCTGCATCTCGAACTCAAGATCTCCTTTCCTCTTTGACCCCTCTATTTTATCAGTAATGCAGTTTTGAGAGATAGCAAATTGTTCCTTGCAAGTTAATGAATCCAACATTCTATCATTTAATTGATCAGAGATTGGAGAATCTTTAGACTGAGTAGTTTTTCTTGTTGATTTAAGATCCTTATTTGTACATGCATTGTTTTGAGAAGGTTCACAGACGTTGCCCTTGCTATGGCATGAGGATGATTTAACAGGAGAGAAGGAAACCTGATTTTTTTCTTTTTCTGCCACCATTAGTGTTGAATTATCAAATATCCCTTTACTTGCTCTGTTTGCATTTTGAATAGCTGATTCAGATTTGTCAGTTCCTAGTTTCAAGGGAGCCACATCCAGAATGGATACGAACCGAGTGGTAAGATTCAAAGCTCTAAACAGTGCAACAAATAATGCAGCAACCTCTTCTGAAGTGCCTTCATGAGCCTCAAGAGCAAAGGCCAATGATGAATGAAGGGTCTCTCTGCACTGCTTGGGCTTCTGACATGGAAGTTATCATGAAACCAACGAATAAGCAGAGTGAAAGCATTTGCTGTCAGCCTTGGAATTTATGATATTTTCAGTAGGTCTGCTGGTAGAAACGAAAGTAAGGAAGCCTGAACATGAGGATCATTAATATGAAAAATTGTTGTTTTACTTGCAAGAGCTTTCCACTTTCGATCTGTAGCATCTCTACTTTGTGCCCAGAATAAATGCTGAGAATATGAGAGTGCATATCAGTTAAATAATCTTCCACTCAGGTTTATAACGAATGATGCTACCATCAATCATAATACTAATGTTCTGGTTGGAATCCCCAAGTACATGAAGACATGCCCGTTGTAAATTGGTATTCCATTGCTTCTTTTGTTTAACTCCACCCTTCACCTTCTGCTCATCCTCAGAAGAACCCTCAAGCTAAGTTGCCATGAGACCAGCTTTTTGAGCACGATGGTGGTCACCACTGTTGGAAATTTCCCTCATGATGGTGATTGTGGGTGGTAGGGGAGAAGCCAATTTCTATTTGTTCACCTGGCTCGCATAGTCAAACCCCATTGGATTGTGCCCTAAATCAATCCAGAATGAGTTGTCTGATGATTCATCTTCACTGAAAAATGGGCTCTTCATCACTTCTCCAACTGAAATACTCTCAGTTTCTTCAAGTATCGTGCTCACTCCATCTCTATCAGAGCTATTATCTTGATCCAATTCTATCTCAAATATATCCCTCACCTGAGCAGAAGTATACACACCAGAAAAGGCAACAGGTAAATGTGACTCCTTGTGAGTTTCAGAGGTCAACTCACCATTTCCACCGACTTCATCATCTTCCATTCCTTCTCTTAGCAATCTCAATTTTCTTCAAAGTCTGGTATGTGTCTTTCAGTTATTGCATAAACACCGGTATACTGAGCAGGCTTCAAAACTGCTCTCTAGCCAACAACATTCAAAGTCATTAATATCTCAACTATCTGATTCATAGTCCACGTGGAGAGAACAACAAATGATCAAATGATGCCAACTTGTCATTAAATTCATCGTCAGCCTTACTTTTTAATAATCTGGTCAGTCTTCGCTTAGCATTGAATTTTGTGCCCGACTGTGTTTTATTTATTTATTTATTTTCAAAATGAAACGAATAGGCTTCCTTTATGTCCCACTAATAAGTTTTTGACTCCAACAATCTCCAGAATGACCTCTACAACTTTCAACTCAGGAAGCTAGATTATTTTCTGACAATCATATGGTGTAGCTACCTTCTTGGTCATCACATTGGGTGAGTAAGGAGCGGTCATAAGAGGAGAGGGAACACTGTCTCTATACATTGCTCATGCTTTCCAGTAACGTGAACCAAGTGCCTCATCCCACTGCTTGGTAGTTTCTGAAAGCCCAACATCTGACTTTTCCCCTTTGTTCTGTCTGAATCCATGTCATCATGCTCTAACACCTTGCCAACTAATTTACACAGGTCTTTGCAATAAGAAACAGGATGCGTCTGATGAGAGTGTCAGATAAGGTCAGTGTCGTAAGTTGGAACACATAAACACTTTATGGATCTTTCCCTATTTATCTTGATTAAATATAGAAAGCCTTTGTATTTGGCTTTAATTCCTTCAAGAAAATGTTGATTATCCATATGGGGTCTGGGTACCTGGTAATAGAAAGGACTCTGCCTTTTAACAGCTGAAACCAAATCATATTTGGTATGTTTTCCACATCCAAAAATTTTTCTTTTCAGATATATCTTGTGAAATATCTCTTGTCAAGTCCAAGAGGTGGGACTCGTTGGGGTACATTGTGTTGCATATTTTTTCAGTTTCACTTGTTGAAGTCCCTTGAACAGAAGATACAACATTGCAGTTATCAAGAATCCTACCATGAAGACCCTCACAATCGGTTTTGTATCTCATTGTATTGAGCCTGTGATAATGCCAAATCCATTCATAATCCACAGGAACAACTAGGGCTTCTTCAAAGGTCTGGGACTTAAGAGTGTTTGGCAAGCAAGGGAAACCAGTAAACATTATACCAGTAGATGGTTATTTGTAAAGTGGGACCATCATAGAGACATCTGTGCTTATCAACAATTGCAAGGGACTGAAGCTGCATTTTTTTTGCAATGGCCACAAGATCTTCACTTATTACAATCTTCTGGGTTTCAAGCCACTCCAACTCTTGTTCTTTTTCCATTCCCCAACGTCGTCAATTGCAATAAAACAGGGTTTGGTATCTCTTTCCTCATTTCTTTGCAGATTTTCTTTCCCCTTTGAACCTGTAACTTCACAGCCCTAGAGGATGCTGATTCTGCTTTAAAGAATGATGGATCTGTGTAGCGCTTCAAACATGATCTAACACCCGCAATATCAAACTTGTCTAGGAGGAATAACCGTGGTGGATCACCAGAAAGGAAAAAATAGAAGAATGTGCAGAAATGGGAAATGAATGAAGCAGAGAGGAGAAAAAATGGAACAAGTAAAACAGGAACACTATAATGCCACATTTCATGCTTATTCAATGGGCTTGAAATGGTGAGAGAAGTACGAGCATATTCCAGCAAACAAATACAACCACAGTTCTCATGTAATGCACAGGAAATAATAAAAAAATGGAACCTTACAGCCCTAAATCAAAATTAGAGAACTCCAAATGGACAAATCAACAACATCTATAGAAGCAATCAAGTACCAATGTAGACAAACATATGACCTTTGTCATTCTACCCCCTAGCATCCAAACGAGACTCAAAATCTAGTGAAGATTAATACATAACAAAATGATAATGGGAATGAAGAAGGAGTTGAGAAAATTAAGAGAATGAAAGACAGAGAGAATAAGAGAAAATAAGAAATTTCTTTCTTACTTTGAGATACATATTACAGAGGATGGGAAGCCCTTTTATAGGCTTTCCAAATGACTTCCATTAATATTCCTATTAATAAATATTAATGGAACTCATAAATAACATTAATGGTTTCCAGTAATGAGTATTAATGGAAGTCATAAATATTACTTAATTAACATTTATTATAATTAATGTGGTGACATTCATTACTTCAGTTATAACACTCCCCTTGATGTCCACCACATTGAAGAATATGTCTTATTAAAACCTTGCTAGTAAAAAACCATATGGGAAAAACCTAGTGAAGGAAAAAGAGTACAATATTCTTATAATTCTTTAGTTGCTTTTGATATATTAGGACTGTCTCGTTAAAAACCTTGCCAGTAAAACCCAGTAGGACAAAACCTAGATGAAGGAAAAAAGAGTACAGTACACTAACACCCTTTTACAAGCATACTCTCCCTCATGTCGATATCCTTGAGTTGACGCATTCTAATCTTGTGTATTAACTTCTTGAATGTTGAAGTTGGCAATGATTTTGTGAATAAATCTGCTAGATTATCACTTGAGTGTATTTGTTGCACATCAATTTCACCACTCTTCTGGAGTTCATGTGTATAAAAGAATTTTGGTGAAATGTGTTTAGTTCTATCTCTTTTAATATAACTCCCTGCT